>NW_010359246.1:75504-83821 GCF_000414095.1 Morus notabilis | reverse complement strand
AACATTCATATATCTAGTATAAGCAAACTTGCATAAACATTTAGTAATCAAACATATATACATATTATAATGCAACAAATATGTTTGTGTATCAAAACCTTGAAAAAATCACAACCTCACAACGATAATTCCCAACTCAAAATTTTGTAAGTCTCCTAGGGGAGATCATGTAAAATTTAATTGGGAACACAGATCCCCTCCAATCAATATATATCATCCGGATCAATCTTTGTCCAACATATATTGATAATCATTTTCTTTGGCCATTAATTTAATTAGCAGAGCTCCTAGGGGAGATTAATAATTAAATTAATCTTGAGTGTATAACCATCGTTTCAACTATTTGATCCATAATTTATAATTGTCACCTAGGGGTGTACAACCATAAAATATGCAAAAATAAATTATCCTCTCGGAGATCCACACCGGTACATAATGAATCCCTTCCTAGGGGTCGGTATCACCATGTGTTACCTGCAGACCAATGATGGAGGCCATGGGTCTTTTCTTCAAAAACCCTCACATGAGCGGCATTCCCTATTCTACATGACATATTATCACATATATAGCAAATCATATTATATGCAATCATACAAAGCAAGCATAATAATAATAACCGTAATATTATGGTTCCAACCTAGAGAAAAGAAAAAATAAAGATTACTAAGAATAACCGAAACATATATCGATCCTTCATCTTGAATCTTCCCGGTTGTCCTTGTATTCTTCATCACAATCAAATTCTGGTTATCATAAAATTATTTTTCATGTTTTCTTGAAAAAATCTCAAAAAACTGCAAAATCATATACTGTCACGTTAGGTCCGGTCGACCGGTGACAGAGCAGTTATAATCAACTGGTCGACCGGTGCCTGTGCAATAGTAACCCAGATTTTCAGAAATCAAAGCAGTTTTTCAATTTATTCAAAAAACACAAAACAATTTTATAAACCAAGAAAAATTAGATACCTTCATATCTTTCATCTTCAAGATCCTTGATAAATCTCTTCCAAGAACTTTTACATAAAAATTCTTATATCGTTTTCTGGTTTACAAAATTTCTACTAAAGAAAATAAAATAAACCATAACGGCGATGATATGCCGCATATCTAATTACATTGTAGTGAACGAATTCCTATACAACCATTCTAAACTCTAAGGAACCATAACCGGTAAAAATTAAATAATAAATAATCATTGATGATTTATAAATAATAATCAATAATAATTATTTAATCATCCATTCACCATATATTCATGATAACAACATAATATAGAAACCCTAGAGTGCCATCTCTCTAAAATATCAATTCAAGCATAAAAGAGATATTTTTAGATCACAAATCTATGTACATAGCATAATCATGAACAAATAACCATGTCTCTGATACCAATTGCTGGAAAATAATGGCATCGAGTGCGCAGCGGAATTTTAAAAATTTAAATCAATGCCAAAGCCAATCAAGAACATAGTCATGATGCTATATAACATAAATGCACGTCTGACAGATCAAAGCGTTCCAAACAGCAACAGGAAGAGCCTCAACCAACTGGTCTTCTTTGCTATTCTCGTTTCCATGATCGGAGTGCGGGTGGGCACATGTCATTCAATCTCCTCTTGGTATTCTTGATCTCCTTCCAATCACAAGAGAGCCAAAGAAAAAATTGTTCTTGAGAATTAAACAATTTTTCGTCTCAGAATAGCCTCCAAAAAATCTCTCAAGTGATCTTATGAGTAATGTGACTTAATATGATATTTATAGTATTTAGGAAGTCATACTTCCGTAATAATTAGGTTTTCCAAAGTCTTAATCACATTCATAGTCGATTTTGCCACGTCAACATGCATTTTACGTTACAACCGGTCGACCGGTGACAGAGACGTTATAACTCACCGGTCGACTTGTCCTTCACGAACCAATCGACCGGACCGGTTGACCTGTGACCGGTCTACCCAACCGGCCGACCTGTCTGCACTGACAAAAGTTGTTTTCCTAGTTTTTCAACACGGGAAACTTGCATAGAGCCTCAGTTTTGATTCAAGCAACCCAATAGAGAAATTGCCTGATCAAAACAGTTATATAATAGTGATGAGCACTAAGAAGTGGAGCACGTGGGCTAGCATGTAGTGGGGCACGTGGAAGACTTAGAAAAGGGCCAGCAAAAAGTGGAGCACGTGGAAGACTTGAAAGCCTAAGTGCTATCAACGGTTCAGCAATTTTACAATAAAGCCGAATTCTATAATGCAAAAGAATTGTTGGGCGAAGAGGGAACACAAGTCTTTGTGTTATTCAACATTGAAGAAGATCAAATCTAAGAAATAGGCCCTTAACGTGTGGAATGCATGGAAGGCAAGGGAGGGACACGTGGCTGGAGTTTTTGATTACTTTTCCTTTTTGACGTATGAATTACTTTCCTGTTTTGTAATCAATTATAAGTTACCGTTTTGCTTAGGCTAAGTTTCTTATTTTTTAAGATTGTTTCCTATTTTTTGAGATTGTTTCCTGATTATAAGTCCTGTTTTAAAAGGACCCTTATGCTACAACGAAAAAGGAACCTAATTTACGCAATTTGGAGTGCTATATTTTTTAGAACAAGTTTTTGTTCCGATCTCTTAGTAGATGCGTCTTTGAGAGTTTGGGTTTGATTTCTTTGAAAGTCCTACAAACTTCATGTTTGTAGTCTGCTTCCGTTAGCCTGAAAAGGGTATTCGCTGGAGTGTAACCTTTGGTTAAAGTATTCTGTGTTTAATGGGTGTACAACCTAGAAAGCACATCAATTTTGGTATCAGAGCCTTTTCGACTCTGATTCTTGTGTAATTCCTCATCATGTCGTTAGAGAAAGCAGCATGTATAGATCTTATTTGCAAGAAGGAATTGTCAACTGATCCAGAAAAGATAGCAACCATTGAACGTGACAACAAAGAGCTGAATGCAAAGCTGGATCGCTTGACCCAGTTGGTGGAACGCTTGGTGATTCAAAACTAGCCACCAAATCTGCCACTACAACCTCAACCTTATGTCCAAATTCCACCCCGGAATGTGCCAGCTCATAATCCAATCCTTTTGCCAAGGAGAGGAAGACGTATTACACCAGAAAGAGTTGCGCAAATACTTTTTACAAGAAACATACGAAGAAGAATCTTACCTGAAGTTTCATGAATTTAAGCAAGGAATCTTATTGGTGGATGACTATACCAGGGAGTTTGAGTATCTTCGACTCAAAAGTGACACTAAAGAAAAGACTTCTCGCTTAATTGCTCATTATTTATCAGGTTCAAACAAATCTATCTCCAATGTTATTAGATTACAACCACATTGGAGCTTTGGAGACGTGGTTAAGTTGGCTAAAACTATGGAGGAGCAGCAAAGGGAGACAAAATTGAGAGTGCCTAATACTACTTACAAGAGACCAAGTTTCTCTAACCAGAGGAGTGGTAGTCCGAGTTCTTCATCAAACAAAACTTTTGTACCACCAGCTAAGACTGAAGAAAAGGGTAGCAAATCTGTGGAGGTCGCCAAGAAAAGGTGCTACAAGTGTCAAGGGTTTGGCCATCTTCAAGCTAATTGTCCCAACCGACTGATTGTCCCAACCGAAAGGTGTTTACCGTTTTTAAAGATCCAACCGATGATGAAGGTGAAGGTGAAGGTGACGTCAATGATGACCTAGAAGAAATTGAGTAGTATGGGGATGATGGAGAGCTTCTTGTCATTCAAAGGAACCTACATTCAAGTGTCAATGAAGAAGAATCATGGTTAAGACATTCTCTTTTTCATACCAGATGTACTTCTCATGGAAAAGCTTGTATTGTGATTATTGATTCCGGAAGTTGTACTAATGCTGTCTCGGAGGAAATGGTGACCAAGTTAGCATTACAAACTGAACCTCTATGCCGATCTTATAGCATCAGATGGCTGAATCATGGGGAGAACATAGAGGTTAGTAAACGGTGCCTTGTATCTTTTTCTATTGGCAAGAATTATCAAGATAAGCTTTGGTGTGATGTTATGCCTATGGATGCATGTCACTTATTGCTTGGGAGACCATGGGAGTATGATAGGAGATCGGTACATGACAGCTTCAAGAACACATATACTTTTAAGAAGGATGGAAAGAAGATCAAGTTGCTGCCTATGCGACCCAATGAGATTCGCAAACCAAACCATGTGACCAAAGGAGCCTTAATCACATGGAATCAAATAGAAGAACACTTGCAAGATGGAGATGACGTGTATTTGGTGGTATCTAAGGATAACAGGGAACAAAAGTATGTCATAGACCCGAGAATGAAGAAGATATTGGCTGATTATCGTGATGTTATTGCTGAAGAGATCCCCAGTTCTCTTCCCCCACTACGAACCATACAACATCGCATTGACCTAATTCCAGGAGCTTCTCTACCCAACAAGGCCGCCTATAGGATGAATCCTTCTCAGCAAGAGGAGCTACAAAGACAAGTTAATGAGTTGCTAGATCATGGGCTGATTCGAGAAAGTTTGAGTCCATGTACCGTGCCCGCATTACTAGTTCCTAAGAAGGATGGATCATGGAGAATGTGTGTTGATAGCCGTGCCATCAACAAAATTACTATCAAGTATAGGTTTCCCATTCCTAGACTTGATGACTTGTTTGATCAACTACATGGAGCAAGGGTCTTCTTGAAGATCAACTTGAAGAGTGGCTACCACCAGATCTGAATGAGGGAGGGAGATGAATGGAAGATGGCGTTTAAGATCAGGAAGGGGCTATATGAATGGTTGGTTATGCCCTTTGGCTTATCGAACGCTCCTAGCACTTTCATGAGACTTATGATGCAGATATTTCAGCCATACTTGGGAAAATTTGTTGTTGTTTATTTTGACGATATCTTGGTTTTCAGCAAAGAAGAAAGTGAACATGTGGAACAATTGAAGACAATTTTTGAAACTTTGAGGGAACAAAAGTTGTACGCTAGCTGGAGGAAGTGCCAATTCTTCACGGATCATGTGACTTTTCTTGGTTACATTGTTACTAGTGAAGGAATACAAGCTGACCCGAGCAAGGTAGAAGCCATCACTAGCTGGCCGGTTCCCAAAACTATTTCAGAGGTTCGTAGTTTTCATGGTATGGTTTCTTTTTATTAGCGCTTTGTGAAGAATTTTAGTTCCCTTGTGGCCCCCATAACCGAGTGTTTAAAAGGAACCACCTTTCAATGGACGGAAGCTACACAAAAGAGCTTTGAACTTATCAAGTCTAAGATGACGTGAGCACCAATTCTTTGCCTACCGAATTTTGAAGTTGTGTTTGAAGTAGAGTGTGATGCATCGAGAGTTGGAATTGGAGGAGTTCTTAGTCAAGAAGGAAAACCTGTTGCCTACTTCAATGAAAAGTTAAATGATGCAAAGCTGAAGTACTCAACATATGACAAAGAATTCTATGCCATTGTTCGCGCCTTGACACATTGGAGCCATTATTTGTTACCAAAGGAGTTTGTGTTGTATTCAGATCATAAAGCTTTAAAGTACTTGAATAGCCAACAAAAGCTCAATGTGAGGCATGCTAAATGGGTGGAGTTTTTGCAAGCCTTTCAGTTTGTCATCAAGCACAAAGCAGGTAAGTTAAACCAAGTGGCAGATGCCCTTAGTAGACGCCATAGCTTGCTGACCTCTTTGTAAACCTCAGTTGTTGGTTTTGAACACATGAAAGAACTCTATAATGTTGATCCTAACTTTAGCTCGATATGGAAAAGATGCTTAGAAGGACCTTAACGGATGTTTGTTATTCGTGATGATTATTTGTACTATGGGAAGCAATTATGTATTCCCCAGGGATCATTACAGAATTTGATACTTATGGAGGCTCACGAAGGAGGTTTAACTGGACATTTTGGACAAAAGAAGACTTTGAGGCTTGTCCAAGAAAATTTTTATTGGCCAAAGATAACTAGAGATGTCAATCGGCTTGTGGAGCGATGTGCAACGTGTAAGAAGTCCAATATGCAAGGGAGCAATGCTGGATTGTACTCCCCTTTGCCTATTCTGACGTCACCATGGGAGGACATAAGCATGGATTTCGTGTTGGGAAAAGGGAAGAGACTCCATTTTTGTGGTAGTTGATCATTTTTCCAAAATGGCACACTTCATAGCTTGCAACAAGACATCGGATGCAACCAACATTGTAGATTTGTTCTTTCACAATATTGTTAAGCTACATGGTATTCCTAAGACTATACTCTTTGATCTGGATTCGAAATTTTTAGGCCATTTTTGGAGAACTTTGTGGGCTAAATTGGGAACTCTGCTAAAGTATAGTACCTCTCACCATCCCCAAACCGACAGTCAAACAGAAGTTGTCAACTGAAGCTTAGGAGCGTTACTACGTGCCTTGGTGACAAAGAATATACGTGAATGGGAGTTTTTCTTGCGCATAGCCGAGTTTGCTTTCAATAAGTCTATTAACTGGACTACGGGACAAAGTCCATTTGAAGTGGTATATGGTAAAAATCCCCTAGGACCTCTTGATCTTTCTCCTATTGACACTAACCGCAACTTTAGTGGTGATGCTGAAGAAAGGGTTAAACAATTCAAGAAGTTGCATGAACACGTGAGGCAACAAATTGAAAAGCAAACAAAAAAATACAAAGAGAAGGCATATGCTCATCGCCGGCCATTAGAGTTTAATATTGGAGACTTGGTGTGGATTCACTTGCGGAAGGAACAGTTTCCTAACAGGAGGTACCCGAAGTTGCAGCCAAGAGCTGATGGCCCTTTCAAGGTTCTATAACGTCTTGGTGATAATGCTTATCGTTTGGAGCTACCCGATGATTATGGCATCTCCCCGGTGTTTAATGTTGCTGATTTGTCTCCTTACTTTCCGCTTGATTCGAGGATGAATCCTTTTCAACTTGGGGAGAATGGTGAGCACCAAGAAGTGGAGCACGTGGGCCAGCATGTAGTGGGGCACGTGAAGGACTTGGAAGAGGGCCAGCAAAAAGTGGAGCACGTGGAAGACTTGGAAGCCCAAGTGCTGTCAATAGTTCATCAATTTTACAATAAAGCTGAATTCTATAATGCAAAAGAATTGTTGGGCCAAGAGGCAACACAAGTCTTTGTGTTATTCAACATTGAAGAAGATCAGATCCAAGAAATAAGCCCTTGACGTGTGGAATGCATGGAAGGCAAGGGAGGGACACGTGGCTAGAGTTTTTGATTACTTTTCCTTTTTGACTTATGAATTACTTTCCTGTTTTGTAATCAATTATAAGTTACCGTTTCGCTTAGGCTAAGTTTCTTATTTTTTAAGATTGTTTCCTATTTTTTGAGATTGTTTCCTAATTGTAAGTCCTGTTTTAAAAGGACCCTTATGCTACAATGAAAGAGGAACCTAATTTACGCAATTTGGAGTGCTATATTTTTTAGAACAAGTTTTTGTTCCGATCTCTTAGTAGATGCATCTTTTAGAGTTTGGGTTTGATTTCTTTGAAAGTCCTACAAACTTCATGTTTGTAGTCTGCTTCTGCTAGCCTGAAAAGGGTATTCGCTGGAGTGTAACCTTTGGTTAAAGTATTCTATGTTTAACGGGTGTACAACCTAGAAAGCACATCAAATAGTCTTCCCATATTAAACAACTCTTAAAACAATAATTCAACCCATTTATCTAGAATTAATTTATCAATTAATTCACCCGATAAATCACCCATGAATTAACTTTGAACCTCTTTTACGGCACAAGTTACCAATGTGTAGGAAATACGCCGTATCGTTACAGGAAATTATGTGAGCTAGCAAAGGGACCCGATGGACATATATAAATCAAGCTCCTATAATCACAACGCTACTTGTAAACCAACAAGTCCGTCTCATGATTATAAAACTCTAGCGCTATTCCACTGAAAGCCTAGAGCTGCACTTTCGATTTATATAGCATATTTACAAGGCTTTGATTAGCTCTAGTCCATGACTCAATATATTAGTGTATCATCCCCATAGGATATCCATAATCGACTTGAGGTCAAGTTCCATTTTAGCTTCCCGATTACATTTATCTTATGTTCCATTATCATACCATCGGAAAAAATACTATTCGTACAATTACAAACAGTAAACCATTAGATAACACAGAGTAGTCTAATGGCCGAGTGCTCGTATTTTCATATCCACTGATAATGCATAAGAGGATATCCTGTAACAATATTCTTTGAGATATTTTGACTATTAATAAAGATTTGTTTATTTTATATATCTTTGAATTGTCCTCTTTATGTTCATAATAGTTGAATGTATGATAAGCAAACTGAAAGTCTGAGACTGTTATTCTAAATCTTTAGGTCATGCATGTA
>NW_010359246.1:72454-74873 GCF_000414095.1 Morus notabilis | reverse complement strand
TGGATATCCTATAGGGATGATACACTAATATATTGAGTTATGGACTAGAGCTAATCAGAGCTTTGTAAATACGCTATATAAATCGAGAGTGCAGCTCTAGGCTTTTAGTGGAATAGTGCTAGAGTTTTATAATCATGAGACGGACTTGTTGGTTTACAAGTAGCGTTATGATTATAGGAGCTTGATTTATATATGTCCATCGGGTCCCTTTGCTAGCTCACATAATTTCCTGTAACGACGCGGTGTATTTCCTACACATTGGTAACTTGTGTTATTTCCGTAACGAGAGGTTCAAAGTTAATTCATGAGTGAATTAATTGATAAATTAATTCTAGATAAATTGGTTGAATTATTGTTTTAAGCGTTGTTTAATATGGGAAGACTTTTATATGACTGTTTTGATCATGCAATTTCTCTATTGGGTTGCTTGAATCAAAACTGAGGCTCTATGCAAGTTTCCCGTATTGAAAAACTAGAAAAAACAACTTTCGTCAGTGCAGACAGGTCGACCGGTTGGGTAGACCGGTCACAGGTCGACCGGTCCGGTCGACCGGTTAGTGAAGACAGGGTGACTGGTGAGTTATAACGTCTCTATCACCGGTCGACCGGTTGTAACGTAAAATGCATGCTGACGTGGGAAAATTGACTCTGGATGCGATTAGAACTTTGGGAAACCTAATTGTTACGGAAGTATGACTTCCAAAACACTATAAATAGCCTATTAAGTCACATTACTCATTAGATCACTTGAGAGACTTTTTGGAGGCTATTGATAAAAGATTCCTGAGAAGAAAAATTGTCTAATTCTCAAGAACAATTTTTTCTTTGGCTCTCTTGTGATTGGAAGGAGATCAAGAATACTTAGAGGAGATTAAACGACGTGTGCCCACCCGCACACCAATTATGGAAACGAGAATAGCAAACAAGACCAGTTGGTTGAGGCTCTTCCGGTTGCTGTTTGGAACGCTTATATCTGTCAGACGTGCAGTTTCCTGAATTCTCAAAAGGTATGTTTTAGATCTTTAGTATTTATATAATATAGCATTATGAACATGTTCTTGTTTGGCTTTGACATTGATTAAAAATTTTAAATTCCGCTGTGCACTCGATGCCATTAATATTCCAACAATTGGTATCAGAGCCATTGCTATTTGTTCATAATTATGCTATGTACATAGATTTGTGATCTAAAAATATATCTTTTATGCTTGAATTGATATTTTAGAGAGATGGCACTCTAGCGTTTCTATATTATGTTGTTATCATGAATATATGGTGAATGAATGATTAAATAATTATTATTGATTATTATTTATAAATTATCAATGATTATTCATTATTTAATTTTTACCGGTTATGGTTCCTTAGAGTTTAGAATGGTTGTATAGGAATTTGTTCATTACAATGTAATTAGATAAGCGGCCTATCATCGCCGTTAGGGTTTATTTTATTTTCTTTATTAGAAATTTTGTAAACCGGAAAACGGTATAGGAATTTTTATGTAAAAATTCTTGGAGGAGATTTATCAAGGATCTTGAAGATGGATCTTGAAGATGAAGGATGTGCAGGTATCTAATTTTCCTTGGTTTATAAAATTGTTTTGTGTTTTTTGAATAAATTGAAAAACTGCTTTGATTTCTGAAAATTTGGGTTACTGTCGCACAGGCACCGGTCGACCGGTTAGTGTAAGGCGGTCGACCAGTTGAGTATAACTGCTTTGTCACCGGTTGACCGGACCTAACATGACAGTATACAATTTTGCAGTTTTTTGACATTTTTTCAAGAAAACATGAAATATAATTTTATGATAACCAGAATTTGATCGTGATGAAGAATTCAAGGACAACCGGGAAGATTCAAGATGAAGAATCGATATATGTTTCGATTATTCTTAGTAATCTTTGTTTTTTTCTTTTCTCTAGGATGGAACCATAATATTAAGGTTATTATTATTATTATGCTTATTGCTTAGCTTAATTGCTTTGTATGATTGCATATAATATAATTTGCTATATATGTGATAACATGTCATGTAGAATAGGGAGTGCCACTCATTAAAATTGTTCATGCATATTTCTTAACATAAAACCTTGTTTTTCCAAAAGATTGAGTGGGTGAGGGTTTTTTTTTAAGAAAAGACCCATGGCCTCCAATGTTGGTCCGCAGGTAACACATGGTGATACCGACCCCTAGGAAGGGATTCATTATCTACCGGTGTGGATCTCCGAGTGGATAATTTATTTGAGCATATTTTATGGTTGTACACCCCTAGGTGACAATTGTAAAATATGGATCAAATAGTTAAAACGATGGTTATACACTCAAGATTAATTTAATTACTAATCTCCCCTAGGAGCTCTGCTAATTAAATTAATGGCCAAAGAAAACGATTATCAATATATGCTGGACAGAGATTGAT
>NW_010359246.1:26322-72139 GCF_000414095.1 Morus notabilis | reverse complement strand
ATGAATGTTTATTGTAGATCAAAATGTCTTCTAGCACATTATTGTCGATACTTAATAAACACAATTTAACTGGCGAGAATTTTACTGATTGGAAAAGGAACCTAAAGATCGTCCTAACATTTGAGAAACAGAATTTCGTACTGAATACACCTTGTCCTCTGGAGCCACCTGTTGATGCTCCTAATGAGGTTTTCATAGCGTATCAACGCTGGAAGGACTCTGACGATTTGGCTCGCTGTTATATGATGGCGAGCATGTCCACTGTGCTACAAGCACAACATGAAGATTACATAACTGCTCGTCAGATTATGGATAATCTTGAGGACATGTTCGGTGGCCAAGCCGCTGAAAAACGTCGGGAAGACTTTAGTAACCTCATTAACTGCAGACAGAAGACTGGGTCTTCCATAAAGGAACATATGCTGAAGGTGATGGGCTATTTGGCTGAAGTTCAGACTAATGGGGCCGACATCGATGCTGAGTCTCAATTGACCATGATCTTTGAGACTTTGTCGAATGAGTATATTCCGTTTAGGGCAACGTTCAATTTGAGCGCTAGACAGAATATAACCCTGACAGAGTTGATGCAAGAACTCTAAAAGTTTGAGCGGATGAACAAGGGGTCGACAATTGTGGAGGCCAACTTTGCTGAGGCATCTTCCCCCAAACCCTCTTCAGGGAATGGAAAGAAGAAGCAAGTAGCTAAGAAGGAGAGTTCTTCAGTTCCGCCAAACAAGGGCAAGAACAAGAAGAAGAAGAACCCGAACAAGCTTAAGTGCTTTCATTGCGGGAAGGTGGGGCACATGAAGAAGAATTGCAAAGACTACCTAGCCGCTAAATGCAAAGGAGGTGTGTGTGATCTTTTGATTGTGGAAGCATGTCTGGTTGAGGAATCCAGTGACAACTGGGTCATAGATTCTGGAGCAACTAATCATGTGTGTGTTTCTCTGCAGGGGTTCAAGCAAACGAGAAGTCTTCTAAACGAAAGCTTCACGTTAAGGATGGGCGATGGAACACTAGTGTTGGCTGAAGCAGTGGGAGACGTCCATCTTTATTTTGATAGTTATATGAGTTTATTTTTGCGAGACTGTTTTTATGTTCCTCAATTTAAGAGAAATCTTATTTCTGTTGCTTGTTTATTTAAGGATTCTTATTCAGTTTCTTTTAATAATAAAGTTGTGATTCGTAAAAACAAGTCTTTTATCTGTGATGGATGGATGCAAAATAATCTATATTTTATCAAACCTAAGATGGACTCACTGCTAAACACTGAAGTTGTTAATAACTCTAAAAGGCTTAAAACTTCTCACTCTAATGAGACATATCTTTGGCATTTGCGACTTGGTCATATTAGCTTTAACAGGATACAGAGGTTGGTAAAGGATGGACCTTTAAGTTCTTTAAAGGTTGAGTTCTTACCCTAATGTGAATCTTGTTTGGAGGGCAAAATGACCAAAAGACCATTTGGGTCTAAAGGCAATAGGGCTGAAGATGTTCTTAAACTTGTGCACAGTGATGTTTGTGGTCCCATGAACATCAAGGCAAGAAGAGGGTATGAGTATTGCGTCACTTTTATCGACGATTACTTAAGATATGGTTATGTGTACCTATTGCGTCACAAAAGTGAAACTTTTGATAAATTCAAGGAGTTTCAGGCTGAGGTGGAAAAGCAACTAGGTAAACCCATAAAGGCACTTCGATCCGATTGAGGTGGAGAATACCTCTCTGATGAGTTCACCGGATACTTATTAGAGAATGGGATTCTATCCCATTTAACTGCACCTGGCACTCCACAGCAGAATGGTGTAGCTGAAAAAAGAAATATGACCTTGTTAGACATGGTACGGTCCATGATGAGTTATTCGACATTGTCTATATCTTTCTGGGGATATGCTTTACAAACTGCATGTTATCTTCTGAACAACGTGTCAACAAAGTCGGTTCCTAAAACTCCTCACGAGTTGTGGACGGTTAAGAATACATCCTTGAACCATATTCGCATATGGGGATGTCTTGCACATGTCCTGGACAAGGAAGCGAACAAGTTTGAAGCACGTTCAGAAGTGTGCATTTTTGTAGGTTATCCGAGAGGGACGAAAGAGGGTTATTTCTATAATCTCAAGAAAAATAAAGTCGTGGTTTCAACGAATGCAACATTCTTTGAGGAAAGTTACATGAATGACTTTATGGTTGACTTGTCCAAATTAATACACCGTCCACTTGCCAGCTAATACTTGAACAAAACTTCTTAACCTGTATAACAGTCATCCAAAACTCAACTCTACACAAGATATGCTATCGTCGGTGAAGAGAAAACACGCTCTGCCCATTCAGACATGGAAACAGATCGACTTCAATTAAATAATTAAACAACTGCTGTTCGTCATTAATAATAATGCCATATGAAACAATCGTATAAATCATTGTTTCTGTAAATCCTATCCATACTTGCAGTGATCATCACCATTGCTGATTAATAATATTTTTCATAAGGAAAAGACTAATTTGAAAGCAGATAATAAGATTTACTGCGACTGGCATTGTATTACCCAGTCCATTTTCCTCCCAAGAGTCACATAGTTGCATTATAATCAATAATAAAAGTGCGCTTCTTTTTAAAGAAAATCGTCCTTTGTTTCTTTGATAAATAAGAAAACCAGCCTTCTATAGAAATGTACAACCGTCCCAACTCCCATTTGCCAGCAAATTGTTTTTGAAGAAAGAAGTAAAACGTAACTGATTCTACAAATGAATAACCATCTAAGTTGCGATAATTTTTGGCTCACTTAGCGTAGCATATAATAAAGTCATAGGGAAAAAGGTTATTTGTCTGAATTTGATTACATTAACTTCGGCATGACACTAGCCAGGGAGACAATATATACTGAATCATATGATTGCAGCAGATACTTACAGTTTTTATTTCGACCTCCTACTACACTTATTAGGCACTGCAATTAAAAGCCATTCCAAATCTTATGAAAATGCATAGTAGAACAGGATGGAATCTGATTGCTCCTAAAATTATTGTTTGAAACAAAGTTCTCAACACTGAAATGACTACAACTTACAAAGTTATAAAGAAAACCATGTAGGTACAATAGAAAGCTACAAAATGATCCTATTTGATAAAATAATTGTGTTCAAAATCTCATTTTTTGCACTTCGTTTTCCAGACATGAACTCTCCAGGATTACCAGACCAAAAAAATAAACATTGGCAGCAAGAGGGAAAATTCCAAATTCCATAAAGTTTATAGTGTACATTTATGTCTGCATAAAAATGTCGTACACCATAATGACACAGGTCTAACCTTGGGATCGATTCCCAATCGCAAGATCGATCCTCAGCCGATTTTGATCAAGTATGAAGGCAGTCGAACAAGCCAACGTGGAACATATCTCGCTTATCGAAGCTAAAGCTCCATCACTGTCAAACCTAACACCAGATCATCTGCAACCTCAAATAGCAATCTCCAATATGGGGAAAAAAAAGTTCAAAATGAAAGAACAAAAAAAAGAAATGAACTTCTATTCTGCTGATCTGAAATATTCACAAGAGTGTCAAATCAATTAACACCAACAAACTTGGAAGTTGAAGTTTTCATTCAAGCATCACAAAACTGAAACAACAGTGGAAGAATTCGAGCTTTCCCAAACTTCAATCCCTTCAGATTCTCTTCTACAAACAAACAATCTGTCACCCCCACCTTCAATCTTCTCTATAATCCCTCTCTCAGAATCCTCCAATCTATCCACAAAGTTCCTCCTATACAATCCCTCACAAACCCCATTTTCTTTCTCCCTCTCAACTTTCCCATTTTCCACTCTTGACCAAACCTCCAAACTACCATCTCTCCCCACAAAAACTTGCTTCTTGTAACAGTGAATCACACTATATCCACCAACTCCGCCAGTAACCCTCAAGCTCGGATTGCTCTCTTGCAAGTAAACCCACGGGTCGTCGCCCAAATTGCGTAAATCCGCCATTCCCAAGTCTCCGGACTTCGAGCAGACCTTGAAGATGCTCGATTCTTCAGCGTCAACGTCTACGGCGGAAAACGGGTCTCCAAACCTGCCGCTACGTCCGGATCCCGGCTCGTTCATCTCCCAAACCACCTTACCGGACCTCGGGTCCCACAACCTAATGTACCCTGAGAATCCGAACGCTCCGCAAGTAACAGTAACCCTCAAGCTCGGATTGCTCTCTTGCAAGTAAACCCACGGGTCGTCGCCCAAATTGCGTAAATCCGCCATTCCCAAGTCTCCGGACTTCGAGCAGACCTTGAAGATGCTCGATTCTTCAGCGTCAACGTCTACGGCGGAAAACGGCCCCCCACCCCTGCCGCTACGTCCGGATCCCGGCTCGTTCATCTCCCAAACCACCTTACCGGACCTCGGGTCCCACAACCTAATGTACCCTGAGAATCCGAACGCTCCGCAAGTAATGGAGCTTCCGAAGAGCAATCCGGTCTCCGGCAGCCACGTAAGCTTGCCGGGGACTAGATTCTTCGCTGAGCCACCGGTGTACCGGCCGAGCTCGGATTGAACTTGGAGCGTGGACTTGTCAATTACGAGAATGGAATTCTCCTTGTGAGGGCAATAAAACGCGGCGAAGACGGAATCGGTCGAATCGGCGATCGCGCTCACTCGCGCTTTGAAGATCCGAGGATCGGACGGATCTCTCCAGTGCACCGATCCGACGTTGCGATTGCCGGAGAAATCGTAGAAATGGAGACCGGCGGCGGAATCGGAGCCTAGGGCTGCGAGTTCCGAGTACACTCGGCAAATCGAGGTGATCTCCTCTAGATGCGTACGGACAGTGCCGGTGTGGAGCAAATTCCAGTCGTAGCTCGAAATCTGGCCACCGTGGGCGATCCAGACGGATCCGTCGCCGTCGCCGGAGGTGAAAGCGGAGACGAATCCGTCGGAGGTCGGTCGGATGGTGGCGACGATAGAGGCGTCGATGCCGCAGAGCGAAGGAGGCGAAACGGCGGACTTGAGGCGGGACTCGATTCCGTAGTAGAGGGCTTCGTCGGCGAGCTCCTGCTTGGAGAATCGGCGGGCGGTGGAAGGGAGGCGATTGGAGCGGAGGAGAGAGAGGAGGACGGAGAAGATTTCTGGATCGCGGTCGATGAAGATGGAGTTGGCGTCGCCGGTGGGGCGGTTAGAGAGGGCGGATAGGAGGGAGTCGGGGCCGCCGGAGTGGAGGGTGGAGACGGTGGTCTCGAAGAGTTTGCCGCCGACGTTGAGCTTCATTCGGGCGTTGGTAGAAGCAGTTTGGGGGTTTGGATCCTCCATTAATGGATGTGAAGACAGATGAGAGAGAGGGAGGTGGAATTTCAACGATACTTTCATTTCTTTTGTCTCGTCTTAAAAGCCGTGGGCTGCACATATTTAACTTTAATAATATTAAAAAAATTTCGTAACTTGATGTTTGGTGATAGATAAAGAATTAAAGTTTAATTTAACATTTAAAATTTATATTTAATAGAATGTTTGGAGTTATTTTTATTTTTATTTTTTATATTATTTGTAAAAGAAAAAATAAAAATGAGAGTGAAAATACATTTGACACAATTAAAGATAAAAGGCAGAAATAAAAATGATTTTTTTAATTTAGTATCAAATGGGAGAGACTTTTAAAGCCTAAAAAATTATGGGTCAGGCCAGGCCGGCCCAAAACTTTTTGAACTTAGAGTTAGGTGGTCAAAACTTACACTTATACTTCATATTTTATCGCATGGGTTAGTAAACCCTTTTTGAAAATTTGCCAACCTAATTTTTCAGGCTAAAATTCACTTGTGTTCATCAGTTTTGGAAAAAAAAAAATTAGAGAACTGTGTCATAACTATTTATCTATAGATAATTATTGGGCCTATAATATACCAAATTGAAGCTCTTTTCGAGCTCTACAATTTTGGCAGGGCATAGCAAGCCAATCCAATTTTTTAGGCCAAAATTCACTTGTTTTCATCAGTTTTGGAGGAAAAAAATCAGAGAACTGTGACTGCAAGCGGCCATAACTTTTTATCTGCTAATCGTTACTGGGCCTATAATATACCAAACCAAATCCATTTTCGAGCTCTACAATCATGGCAGGGCATAGCCCTCCAACCCAATTTTTCGGACCAAAATTCACTTGTTTTCATCAGTTTCGGAGGAAAAAAATCGGTGAACTGTGACTGAAAACGGCCATAACTTTTTATCTACAAATCGTTACTGGGCCTATAATATACCAAATCGAAGCTCTTTTCAAGCTCAACAATCATGGTAGGGGATAGCCCGCCAACCTAATTTTTCGGGCCAAAATTCACTTGTGTTCATCGATTTCGGAGGAAAAAAATTGGAGAACTGTGACTGAAAACGGCCATAACTTTTTATCTACAAATCATTACTAGGCCTATAATATACCAAATCGAAGCTCTTTTTCAGCTCTACAATCGTGACAGAGCATAGCCCACCAACCCAATTTTTCAGGCCAAAATTCACTTGTTTTCATCAGTTTCGTAGGAAAAAAATCAGAGAACTATGACTGAAAACGGCCATAACTTTTTATGTACTAATCATCACTAGGCCTATAATATACCAAATCAAAGCTCTTTTCGAGCTCTACAATCATGGTAGGGCATAGCCCTCCAACTCAATTTTTCGGGCCAAAATTCACTTGTTTTCATCAGTTTCGGTGAAAAAAAATCGGAGAACTGTGACTGAAAACGGCCATAAATTTTTATCTACAAATCGTTACTGGGCCTATAATATACCAAATCGAAGCTCTTTCGAGCTCAACAATCATGGCAGGATGAAGCCTGCCAACCCAATTTTTCGGGCAAAAATTCACTTATGTGCATCAGTTTCGGGGGAAAACAATCGGAGAACTGTTACTGAAAACGGTCATAACTTTTTATCTACAGATAGTTACTGGGCCTATAATATACCAAATTGAAGCTCTTTTCGAGCTCTACTATTATGACAGCGTATAGCCCGCCAATCCAATTTTTTGGGCCAAAATTCACTTGTTTTCATCAGCTTAGAGGAAAAAAAATCAGAGAACTATGACTGAAAACGGCGATAACTTTTTATCTAGATATCGTCACTTGGCCTATATTATACCAAATCGAAGCTCCTTTCGAGCTCAACAATCATGGTAGGGCGTAGCCTGCCAACCCAATTTTTCAGGCTAAAATTCACTTGTTTTCATCAGTTTCAGAGGAAAAAAATCGGAGAATTGTGACTGAAAACGGCCAAAACTTTTTATCTACTAATCGTTACTGGGTCTATAATATACCAAATCAAAGCTCTTTTCGAGCTCTACAATCATGGCAGGGCAAAGCCCTCCAATCCAATTTTTCGGGTGAAAATTCACTTGTTTTCATCAGTTTCGGAGGAAAAGAATCGGAGAACTGTGACTGAAAACGGCCAAAACTTTTTATCTACTAATCGTTACTGGGTCTATAATATACCAAATCAACGCTCTTTTCGAGCTCAACAATCATGGTAGGGCGTAGCCTGCCAACCCAATTTTTCAGGCCAAAATTCACTTGTGTTCATCAGTTTCAGAGGAAAAAAATCGGAGCACTATGACTGAAAACGGCGATAACTTTTTATCTATAAATCGTTACTGGGCCTATAATATACCAAATCGAAGAACTTTTCGAGCTCAATAATTGTGGTAGGGTGTAGCCCGCCAATCCAATTTTTCGGGCAAAAATTCACCTGTGTTCATCAGTCTCGGTGGAAAAAAATCGGAGCACTATGACTGAAAACGGCAATAACTTTTTATCTACAGATAGTTACTAGGCCTATAATATACCAAATTGAAGCTCTTTTCGAGTTCTACAATTATGGCAGGGCATAGCCCGCCAATCCAATTTTTGGGCCAAAATTCACTTGTGTTCATCTGTTTTGGAGGAAAAAATCAGAGAACTGTGACTGAAAACGGCCATAACTTTTTATCTATATATCGTTACTGGGCCTATAATATACCAAATCGAAGCTCTTTTCGAGCTCAACAATCATGGTATGGCGTAGCCCACCAACCTAATTTTTCGGGCCAAAATTCACTTGTGTTCATCAGTTTCAGAGGAAAAAAATCGGAGAACTGTGACTGAAAACGGCCATAACTTTTTATCTACAAACCGTTACTGGGCCTATAATATACCAAATCAAAGCACCTTTCGAGCTCTACAAGCATGGCAGGGCATAGCCCTCCAATCTAATTTTTCGGGCTAAAATTCACTTGTTTTCATCAGTTTCGGAGGAAAAAAATCAGAGAACTGTGACTGAAAATGGCCATAACTTTTTATCTACAAATCGTTACAGGGCCTATAATATACCAAATCGAAGCTCTTTTCGAGCTCAACAAGCATAGAAGGGCGTAGCCAGTCAACCCAATTTTTTGGGCAATAATTCACTTGTGTTCATCAGTTTCGGAAGAAAAAAATCAGAGAACTGTGACTGAAAACGGCCATAACTTTTTATCTACAGATAGTTACTGGACCTATAATATATCAAATTGAAGCTCTTTTCGAGCTCTAAAATTATGGTAGGGCATAGCCCACTAGTCCAATTGTGTTGGCCAAAATTCACTTGTTTTCATCAGTTTTGGAGAAAAATAATCAGAGAAATGTGACTGAAAACGGCCATAACTTTTTATCTAGATATCGTTACTGGGCCTATAATATACCAAATCAAAGCTCTTTTCGAGCTCAACAATCATGGTAGGACGTCGCCTACCAACCCAATTTTTCGGGCCATAATTCACTTGTGTTCATCAGTTTCTGAGGAAAAAAATCGGGGAACTGTGACTGAAAATAGTCATAACTTTTTATCAATAAATAGTTACTGGGCCTATAATATAGCAAATCGAAGCTCTTTTGGAGCTCTACAATCATGGCAGGGCATAGTCCACCAACCCAATTTTTTAGGCCAAAATTCAGTTATTTTCATTAGTTTAAGAGGAAAAAAATCGGAGAACTTTGACTGAAAACGGCCATAACTTTTTATCTACTAATCGTTACTGGGCCTATAATATACCAAATCAAAGCTCTTTTCGAGCTCTACAATCATGATAGGGCAAAGCCCTCCAATCCAATTTTTTGGGCAAAAATTCACTTATTTTCATTAGTTTCGGAGGAATAGAATTGGAGAACTGTGACTGAAAACGGCCATAACTTTTTATCTACAAATGGTTACTGGGCCTATAATATACCAAATCGAACCACTTTTCGAGCTCAATAATCGTGGCAGGGTTTAGCCCGCGAATCCAATTTTTTGGGCAAAAATTCACTTGTGTTCATCAGTTTCGGTGGAAAAAAATCATAACACTATGACTGAAAACGGCAATAACTTTTTATCTACAGATAGTTACTAGGCCTATAATATACCAAATTGAAGCTCTTTTCGAGCTCTAAAATTATGACAGGCAAAGCCTGCCAATCCAATTTTTTGGGCCAAAATTCACTTGTGTTCATCAGTTTTTGAGGAAAAAAATCAGAGAACTATCACTGAAAACGGCCATAACTTTTTATTTAGATATCGTTACTGGGCCTATAATATACCAAATCGAAGCTCTTTTCGAGCTCAACAATCATGGTACGGCGTAGCCCACCAACCCGATTTTTCGGGCCAAAATTCACTTGTGTTCATTAGTTTCAGAGGAAAAAAATCAGAGAACTGTGACTGAAAACAGCCATAACTTTTTATCTACAAATCGTTACTGGGCCTATAATATACCAAATCAAAGCTCCTTTCGAGCTCTACAAGCATGGCAGGGCATAGCCCTCCAATCCAATTTTTCGGGCGAAAATTCACTTGTTTTCATCTGTTTAGGAGGAAAAAAATCGAAGAACTGTGACTGAAAACGGCCATAACTTTTTATCAACAAATCGTTACTGGGCCTATAATATACCAAATCGAAGCTCCTTTCGGGCTCAACAATCATGGCGGGGCGTAGACCGCCAACCAAATTTTTCGGCAAAAATTCACTTGTGTTCATCAGTTTCGGAGGAAAGAAATCGGAGAACTATGACTGAAAACGTCCATAACTTTTAATCTACTGATAGTTACTGGGCTATAATATACCAAATTGAAGCTCTTTTCGAGCTCTACTATTATGACAGCGTATAGCCCGCCAATCCAATTTTTTGGGCCAAAATTCACTTGTTTTCATCAGTTTTAGAGGAAATAAATCAGAGAACTATGACTGAAAACGGCGATAACTTTTTATCTAGATATCGTCACTTGGCCTATATTATACCAAATCGAAGCTCTTTTCGAGCTCAACAGTCATGGTAGGGCGTAGCCTGCCAACCCAATTTTTCGGGCCAAAATTCACTTGTGTTCATCAGTTTCAGAGGAAAAAAATCAGAGAATTGTGACTGAAAACGGTCATAACTTTTTATCAACAAATAGATACTGGGCCTATAATATACCAAATCGAAGCTCTTTTTGAGCTCTACAATCATGGCAGGACATAGCCCGCCAACCCAATTTTTCAGGCTAAAATTCACTTGTTTTCATCAGTTTCAGAGGAAAAAAAATCAGAGAACTGTGACTGAAAACGGCCATAACTTTTTATCTACTAATCGTTACTGGGTCTATAATATATCAAATCAAAGCTCTTTTCGAGCTCTACAATCATGGCAGGGAAGAGCCCTCCATTCCAATTTTTCGGGCAAAAATTCACTTGTTTTCATCAGTTTCAGAGGGAAAGAATTGGAGAACTATGACTGAAAACGGCCATAACTTTTTATCTACAAATCGTTACTGGGCCTATAATATACCAAATCGAAGAACTTTTCGAGCTCAATAATCGTGGTAGGGTGTAGCCCGCCAATCCAATTTTTCGGGCAAAAATTCACCTGTGTTCATCAGTCTCGGTGGAAAAAAATCGGAGCACAATGACTGAAAACGGCAATAACTTTTTATCTACAGATAGTTACTAGGCCTATAATATACCAAATTGAAGCTCTTTTCAAGTTCTACAATTATGGCAAGGCATAGCCCGCCATTCCAATTTTTTGGGCCAAAATTCACTTGTGTTCATCAGTTTTGGAGGAAAAAATCAGAGAACTATGACTGAAAACGGCAATAACTTTTTATCTAGATATCGTTACTGGGTCTATAATATACCAAATCGAAGCTCTTTTCGAGCTCAACAATCATGGTACGGCGTAGCCCACCAACCCAACTTTTCGGGCCAAAATTCACTTGTGTTCATTAGTTTCAGAGTTAAAAAATCGAAGAACTGTGACTAAAAATGGCCATAACTTTTTATCTACAAATCGTTACTGGGCCTATAATATACCAAATCAAAGCTCTTTTTGAGCTCTACAAGCATGGCAGGGTATAGCCCTCCAATCCAATTTTTTGGGCCAAAATTCACTTGTTTTCATCAGTTTCGGAGGAAAAAAATCAGAGAACTGTGACTGAAAATGGCCATAATTTTTTATCTACAAATCGTTACAGGGCCTATAATATACCAAATCGAAGCTCTTTTCGAGCTCAACAAGCATGGAAGGGTGTAGCCCGCCAACCCAATTTTTCGGGTAAAAATTCACTTGTGTTCATCAGTTTCGGAAGAAAAAAATTGGAGAACTGTGATTGAAAACGGCCATAACTTTTTATCTAGAGATAGTTACTGGACCTATAATATATCAAATTGAAGCTCTTTTCGGGCTTTAAAATTATGGTAGGGTATAGCCCCCCAGTCCAATTTTTTGGGCCAAAATTTACTTGTTTTCATCAGTTTTGGAGGAAAATAATCAGAGAAATGTGACTGAAAACGGTCATAACTTTTTATCTAGATATCGCTACTGGGTCTATAATATACCAAATCGAAGCTCTTTTTGAGCTCAACAATCATGGTAGGGCGTTTCACTTTTTTTTCACGTCAAACATTGAACATAGGACACTTTGGTCTTGAAGGATAAATGACTGATATACTTATATATGTTCCAAGAAAGAAATGAGTGCCTATTATCTAGAGCATGCCAGTGTGGGTCATCTTACAAAACAACGATTTTTTTGAGAAAGAATCTCGCTCCTTGCTTGCTTTTGGTCTGGCTATTCCTACGTATGTTTAACCTTTTATTCCCTTTTTTCTTATTTTTTTTAACTGATATATTTTAGTCGTTTTTTATTGGTTTTGATATCTTCTTCAATGCATGTAGGTATGATTAGCTTCTCAAAACATCACACTTTTAACATCTTGGACTCAAGAGGTTTTGTCAGGGTGACAGAGTGGGCTAGATATTTCGGTCGGATGCATAGGTAAGTAAGATTTCCCTATTGTAAGCCCATAAAGGTATCATCTATTCAATTTGTAGAGCTTTAGTGTGCAAGTGTGCTTGGCGTAATACTAACTTTGCATTGAATATGGGTCTTACCTCTGTGTTGATATTGATACTATGTCAGGTGTGTCAAAATAAGAAAAAAATGAAGCAATGTTTGTGCTCATTATGTGATTTAACAAGTTATAATAAGTTTAGTTTCAGCAATTTAAATTTTTATTTGTAATGAATGGCTTCTATACGATTAATTCTCCCCATTGTATGCTCAATCTTAATATTCTTGTTGCTACCAATTTAGCTTGTCAATGTGTACAGCTTTGGTTGAAAATGGGGAAGAGTCCCTTGGATAACCATTAGGCGTTGTTTCTGAACCTGGTAGTCTTATATGTCCTAAGAGTTTGTGGAGGCAGCTGCCAAAGGGTCAGTTTTCACATATTGATTGCTCAACTTTTCATTCAATTTTTTGTTGCATCCTGCAACAGCTATCTTAAGCCGATAAGGGTCATCCTTCTTATTTGAGTGATCTATTAGATTAAGCTGCTAGTTGTGTCTCTCAAGACATTTGACAACACTGTTTGGATCATACAAATTTTGTGTGATAGTTAATGAAACAAACTCTTTAATGTTTTAGCTTATTATTGTAGTGTGTTTAGCTAAAAAGGAATAGTCTTTTTAGATGAAAGCTTTTGCAGGCCAAACAAATATATCGATTGACATTGTGGAATGTCATACGTGTATTTTTATCTATATTGTGTAGGTGTCCATGTTTGTGCATGTTTCTCACGTATTTACTTTTGGCATTTTTGTTGGTCCTTCATTATAAAATGTGAATGGAAATTTAGTGGGTCCTTAACACGTGGATGCTAATTGTCAACCAAAATTTCCTGGTTAGTCAATTTATTTTTGTGATTATCAATGTCTACAATCAATAAATGTTTTTTTATTCTAAAAAAAATGCTATCATATAATGTAAATTGTTTGCTGTTTGTCATGTCAATAGTGCTCACACTCTTTTTATAGTTGAAATCTCAGTTTGCTTTATTTTTGCTTATCATTTTGTTTGTGTTATGGTTGACTTGTGTCCCACGTCCATAATGATTTAAGATTATTTGTTCTTGAAATTAGAACAGAAATGATACCCCCTTAAGACGTTGTTGACGCAAGCCAGCAAGTATAACTCATTCTCATTGTGGAAGAATGTGTTTTACACGTGTATAGACTAAATTAGGAAAGTTTGAATATAATAGTTAGTTTCCCTAGAATTAGGTTGATTTGGTTAGTTTCCTTTTTTAGTGTGATATCCCACAGATTATGGGATGTGATTGCCGTTTCTAAAGGCTAGGGCTCCTGTATATAAACCGGTTGTAATTGTCATGCAATAATACAATTTTTCCTCTCAAATTACCACATGGTATCAGAGCCTTAACCTCTTTTTCTGGGAACGGAAACCCTAGCCTTCATCGCCAAGGGTTCCCTTTTTTTCTGTCCTGCTGCGGAAGGGGTATTCTGAAACCCTAGCCATCATCACAGGGTTCTCTTTTCTTTTTTTATGTCCTGTTGTCAAGGAGTTTTCTGAAACCCTGCTTCATCGCCAAGGGTTCCTTCTCTGTTTTTCTGCTCTGTTGCTGAAGGGTTGTTTTGTGTCACTGCCACCCTATTTTTTCTGCCTCATTGAGTCTGTTTTTTTTTTTTTTTTTGAAGTTCCATTGATGCCCTGCCGCCACTGCTGCCAGGAAGCTTTCGTAAGAGAGTGCCTAAATTGTATCAGGCTTCATTGCCTTGGTAAAACAATTTACTTGACTCAGCCAGCCTTAATTGCCTTGGGACTGCTTGGTTTGATTGAGGATGTCGGAGGTGGCAGAAACAACAGCTACGATACAGTCAGAGGATGCAGAAATCGTTGGGCCTCAAGCCGGGGAATTGCATAACATTCAGGCCGCATATAGGCTGAATGGAAAAATCTATCTTAAATGCTCCCAACTTGTCCAGACTGTGCTGAAAGGGAAAGGAAAAATCAGCCACATCTTAGGGATAGGGCCAAAACCGGAAGATCCACGATTTGGAGCGTGATGAGGAGGATTCGATGATCATGGCATGGCTATGGAACTCCATGACTCCGGAGATCAGCAATACATGTATGTTCTTGGCCACTGCCAAGGATGTATGGGATGCAATTCACGAAACGTACTCCAAGACAAAGGATGCTGCCCAAGTCTACAAAGTCAAAGTTAAGACAATCGCTGTAAAACAAGGAGATAGGACTGTCACTGAATATGCCAATCAAATGAAGGCTATGTGGCAAGAACTTGATCATTATAGGGTGATTACGACCAAGTGTCCCAATGATGCAGCAATTTTGAAGGAGTTTATTGAATAAGATAGAGTTTATGATTTCCTTGTTGGACTCAATCCAGAATTTGATTTAGTTAGAAGTCAGATTCTTGGCAAACAGGAAGTTCCAAGTTTCAATGCAGTGGTGGTACTCATCCGAGGAGAAGAAAGTAGAAGGGAATTGATGCTTGAACCAAAGGGGACCGACAATTTAGCTTTAGTTGCTAGTAACAGCAATAAGACAGCCACAAATGCAGAAAAAGTGCCAGCGATCGAGAATGGGAGGACCAGCCAGCCAAAGACTCAAAACCGTGACAACAAAGACACTCTATGGTGTACCTACTGCAAGAAGGCACGTCATACTCGTGAGCGGTGTTGGAAATTGTATGGAAAACCACCAAGCCATGAGTGGGGACAAAAAGGAGGTCAACCGAGGAACAATGGACGAGCCCAGATTGTAGTAGTGCAGCCGCATGAAGGGACATCACAAGAGATGGGAAATCTCAGCCAAGAAGAAATTGAGAGGGTGAGATCACTTATTGGCAATCTTGAAAAACCATCAAGTACTTGTTCACTAGCGTATTCAGGTAAACTTCCCTTCACCATTGGATTAAATGTCTCATATATAGCCTTTACTAGCTCCTGGATTATTGAATCGGGAGCTACCGACCATATGACCCATTCATCAAAAAAACTTTCCTCATATACCCCGTGTCCAAGTAATAGGAAAATAGTCACAGCCGATGGATCATTAACTACTGTGGCAGGCATATGTGATGTCAAGATAAGCCCGTCACTCTTGTTAAAAAATGTTCTTCACGTCCCTAGGCTAACCACAAATCTTGTTTCCATCCAAAAGCTCACTAAAGATTTGCACTGTAAAGTGGTTTTTAATCATAGTTATTGTGTATTTCAGGACAAGGATTCGGGGAGGACGATTGGACATGCTAGAGAACAGGATGGGCTCTACTATCTTGAAACACCAAGTCAATCTAACACTACCAAGGGCATAACATCTCATTCTCCTGTCTCAGAGTCTTTTTCATCCAATAAAGAAAAAGTCTGGCTTCATCATCGCAGACTTGGACATCCATCATTTAGGATTATTAAACTTTTGTTTCCTTCTTTATTTAAGGGTCTAGAAGTTGAACATTTTCATTGTGAAGTGTGTGAACTTGCTAAACACAAACGTGTATCTTTTTCAATTAGTAATAAAAGAAGTTCCATTCCTTTTGATCTTATTCACGGTGATATTTGGGGTCCGTCTACTATTTCCACTGTAAATAAAGCTAAATGGTTTGTGTCATTCATTGATGATTGTACTTGAGTCACCTGGATCTTTTTGCTCAAACAGAAATACGATGTCAGTACTGTTCTTCCTCATCTCCTCAACAAGATCCTTCTTGTTTCAGAAAAATGTGCCTAAATCTTTTTGGGGAGAAGCGGTTCTTACAGCCGACCATATCATAAATCATTTGCCTTCTAGAGTCCTAGGATTTAAAAGTCTAATGGATGTCCTTTCCAAGTCCTATCCAAACCTACACACCACAAATAATCATGTTCCTCACATATTTGGGTGTGTGGCATTTGTCCATGTTCATAGTCAGAACTGGGGAAAATTAGATCCAAGGGCATTAAAATGCGTATTTGTGGGATATTATTCAACTCAAAAGGGGTATAAGTGCTATCATTCCCCATCAAAAAGGTTCTATGTCTCCAGCTAATGTGACCTTCCATGAACAAGAATCATATTTCACTGTTCCTTATCTTCAGGGGGAGAATTCAGTAATGGAAGATAAGGATAAGGCAGAGTTTTTGCATCTTGATCTGCTATCTTCACCACTTCCTGTGTCAAGACAGCCTAGTCCCATGGATGTTTCTACTGAGCCTACTGAAAATGTTCCTCCCACCGAGCTCACTAAAAATCCAAATCCCGAGCCTCCTGTAAACCCACTTACAAATCCGGCCCTTGATACTGTGAGATTTGGCAAAGGCAAAGTGTTCTCGAGAGGGAAGAAGGTTGTCCCTGAATCTGTACAAGTCCACGACTCCAACCTAAATCCTGAGAATGAGGTAACAATTTCTAATCCTTCTTTTCAATCTGAATCTGAGATAAATAATGATGACCAGGACCTCCCTATTGCTATCAGGAAAGGAGTTAGAGAATGCACAAACCAACCCCTATACCCTCTTGCACATTTCCTGTCCTTTAAACACTTTCCACCATTCCATAGAGCCTTCCTTGTCAGCTTAAACACCATTGCCATCCCTGCCAATTTATCCGAGGCTTTAACCAATGAAAAATGGAAGCAAGTCATGAATGTGAAAATGGAGGCGTTAGAGAAGAACAAAACTTGGGAGTTAGTGAAGTTACCTGAATGAAAGAAACCCGTAAGGTGTAAATGGGTTTACACGGTAAAATATAGAGCAAATGGATCAATAGAAAGATACAAGGCTAGGTTGGTGGCCAAGGGTTATACTCAAACCTATGGGATTGATTATCAAGAAACGTTTGCTCCGGTTGCAAAGATGAACATTGTTAGAGTTTTATTGTCACTAGCAGCTAATGGTGATTGGGATTTGTAGCAGTTTGATGTCAAGAATGCATTTTTGCATAGAGAACTGGAGGAGAAAATTTATATGGAAGTTCCACCGGGTTATAATAAAGGGTTGACTGCTGGTACAGTATGTAAACTAAAAAAGTCCTTGTATGGACTTAAGCAATCACCGCGAGCATGGTTTGGGAGGTTTGCTAGAGTAATGACAGCTATGGGATATAGGTAGAGTCAAGAAGATCACACTTTGTTCATTAAACACTTACCTTCAGGTAAAGTTACAGCCCTATTGGTGTATGTTGATGACATAATTGTGACCGGTGATGATGATAGGGAGAGACAACTTCTAAGTCAATGTTTGGCTAAGGAATTTGAGATCAAGACGTTAGGAAGATTGAAGTATTTCCTTGGGATTGAGGTGGCTCATTCTTAGCAAGGCATTTTCATTTCTCAACAGAAGTATGTTACAGATCTACTCAAAGAAACTGACAAGACAGCATGCAAACCAGTGACTACTCCAATAGAACCGAATCTCAAGCTTGGAGAGGTAGAAGAAGATGCTATGGTGGATAGAGAGATGTATCAACGGTTGGTGGGGATACTCATTTATCTTTCTCACACTCGGCCAGATTAGAATATGCGGTGAGTGTGATTAGTCAGTTCATGCACAATCCAAAGGAAGTTCACCTGCAATTGGCATACAGAGTTTTGTAATATCTTAAAGGGACACCAAGTAAAGGCATCCTTTTCAAGAGGAATGGAGGGTTAGTTCTTGAGGCATACACAGATGCTGACTATGTTGGGTCAGTTGTTGACAAAATATCAACTTCAGGTTATTGCACCTTCCTTGGTGGAAACCTGGCAACATGGAGGAGTAAGAAAGAGAATGTGGTAGCATGGTCTAGTGCTGAGGTAAAGTACCAAGCAACAGCTCAGGGTGTGTGTGAACTACTATGGTTGAAGATTATTCTAGAGGATCTGAAGATTACGTGGGACGACCCTATGAAACTTTATTGTGATAACAAATCTGCAATCAGCATGGCTCACAACCCGGTGCAGAATGATCAAATGAAGCACATCAAGATTGACAGGCACGTCATCAAACAAAAGTTGGATAGTGGACTGATTTGTACACCTTATGTATCTACACATGGCCAACTTGCTGATATACTCACAAAGGGGTTAAGTAGTTCAATGTTTGAGAGTTTTGTATCCAAGTTAGGAATGGTGAATACCTATTCACCAGCTTAAGAGGGAGTGTGGAAGAATGTGTTTTATACGTGTATAGACTAAATTAGGAAAGTTTGAATATAATAGTTTGTTTCCCTAGAATTAGGTTGATTTGGTTAGTTTCCTTTTTTAGTGTGATATCCCACAGATTATGGGATGTGATTACTCTTTCTAAAGGCTAGGGCTCCTTTATATAAACCGGTTGTAATTGGCATGCAATAATACAATTTTTCCTTTAATTTATCCTCTCAAATTACCATTCATATTAAGAAAATCTCATCTTCCATTCCTGTGATTTTTCTTTCTATTTAAGTAACATAACAAAATCTCATCATCAATTATTCGTTTCTTTTTTTTGACAGTGGTGATTCCAAAATGTGGCCTCCATTGTCGATTTTGGAAGATTCTTGAACCATCCAATCCATAAAATTTGGCATCAGCTTAGAAGATTTACAGGTTCGTTTCTCTTTTCTTCATATTTTCTGAAAATTCTTACACTTCTTGTGTAAAATTTATTTTGTATATTTTCTTTTTCTTTTTCTTTTTAGTTTTCTTACTATTTGCCTTGATTTCGTGGTTTGAGGTTATTGTTGTATTTGGAAATTGATTGAAATGTTTCAGTTTTCTGGCTATCAGTTTCTCTCTTTTAAGACACAAATTTGTTTAGTATCATGGTATATATCTTATAATAAAGCTATGATTTTCTGCTAAGGAACATGTTGTGGTTTATGAATTTCTTGCCTCGTACCTAAGATATGAGTGGTTTGTTGTTTCATTTACTTTTTGACTCCCCGTTCAATCTGCCGTTTACTATACAGTGTGTATTCAAGAATTTTTTATCACTGTAGAAAATATTGATTGCTCATTTTTTAAATTAGAAAGTGTCTCTAGAGATTGATAAGAAAAAAAAATGGAACAACTATTGGATGGAAAAGGCTAATCCTAATTTAATACCACGTATGGTAAATGTAAAAGTTTTAAGAAGTTAAAGTTGTGTTCATTTACATTGGATTGTGGCTAAAGTGCACAACTGGACTTTACCATTAGCACAAGATCGACTGAGTCAAATTGTTGACAAGTTTTGAAGGACTAAATTTTAAAGATATATGATTTTTGTATTCTTCCAAAGGTATAGTCTTGACATTGTTTTTCTTGTTTTACTTATAAAACGCTTATCATTCAATTATTGATGATTGTGAAATTATAGTTGATTCAATAGGCGGTACCTGATTGGATTCCTCGAAGGTTAGGTCAGTTCGTATTCCTATCTTTTAGAAATTTACTCTCACATAGAGCGAATCTGTGTTGATTTTGTTATCTTTTGATAGGGGGAGATCCTATAAACTTCCTGATCCATCTGCTTTATTGCATATCACAAACAGGAGAAAACTGCCGCACAAAAAGAAATGCTTATCCACTATTTGTAACCTTGCCCTTTCCTATACTTTTTTCTCTTTTTGTCTTCATTTTTTTGTCTAATTCTATTCTTTTGTTAATTTTTCACAATTTGCAACCTTTCACATATGCTCGTCTTATTTCTGGCAGGACAACGAATCAACAGATATACAAGCAGAATATGAAGATTTGCTAATGAGATTTGAAACGCTGGCTGTAATTTCTTCTCAGTTCCCATTTTCATATGGAATTTGATAAGTGTAATCCTTATTTTTATCTATGTTTTGCACATAGAGAAATGAGAGTGAGATAAAAATTGATTGCTTGACAAGAAAGCTAGCTGAGGTTGATTTATTATTTGGTGCTAATAAGGAATGTTCAGCATGTTGTGTCAATAAAGTACGATTAATGGGGACGGGAATGTCAATTCAAAGTAGTCAGAGGCTAATCAAGTGATCAAAAGTCTTAAAGAACAGGTTTCTACTCTTTTTTCCCCTTTTCTTGTTTATAGATCTTTGTGTTTGTTTATTATCTCATTGCAATGTGTAGCCAGTACTGTTTTAAGATAGATGTCTTGTCTTTTACTGTAGTATTTGCCATCTTTATCTATCTTCAATCTTGCAGATTAAGTGGATGTTTAATTCACGAATTCAGAACCATGATTCAGAACCATTCTCGATTTACATGTGTTTTTATGAGAGAAAACACTGTAACGAGCCACGAACCATGATTCGAACCATGACACGAATCCCCATACCAAACACGATGTTGGAACTGGAGAAGGCTTCAAGCCAGCAAAATCTGGCCAGTGATGTTGAGCTGGTAACAAAGCTAAGCATGTGCGTCCGCGCCGAAGAGAAGTTCGAAGAGGTAAGGTTTGAGTTCATTATTGGCGTTATGTGATGGAATATATATGTTTTTCATTTAAAATATGACAAACATTTGAACATTTATGAGCTAGAACTTCAATTTCTTACTTCCAGAAGCTAACCTGTTTCTTCGTTGGATCATCACACCACCCATCTGAGTTCCTTCACATGTTGTGGTGATATTGTATGATCTTTCTGTGTTCATCTATATTGTTGTGTATTGTCCTTTCCACCATAATAAGACTACTATGGAGAAATTATCTTGCTCTCTCTCTCTCTCTCTCAACAAAATAGGCTCTTTGAATTTATTGAAGCAAATTCAAATTGAAGGGCTCTTTGTTGATAAACGATGTGGGCTGAAAAGGTGTTGGTGGCCACTACTATGGCTCTGGTTACCAACATGTCAGATACTTGGTGAATTTGGTCCTTGAAGGTGCAGAGCAGGCGATGTGTTGCATATGCAAGATGCTTTTGGTTGGAATTTTCTTGTATTAAATTACATCTTCCTTGTAGAGTTTGTGTCCCGATTCTAGCCAATTTAGTTTGAGATTTCAATGTGTGTGAACGTATTGTGCATGCTTGTGTTCTTGTCAGAGAGATTAGTTCATTCTTTCTTGGTACATTTTCCATGTCAACTTTCTATGTTTTTCACAAGGTTTAATTGTTCACTCAAAAGTGGTTAGTGAGAGTATGACTGCAATTCTGGATGAGGTCTCCAATACTTTTTCTGCCCGAATTGAGATATTCCTTGTGAGTATTCTTGAAACATCTTGTAATGATTATTCTACTAGCTACTGTCTAAGAGGCAAGAGCCTTAAGCTGTTAAATTTTCTTCCTTTCGTTTTGTTTTCTGAAGTTTATATCCATTGTTCTATCTTATGATTGCCTAAAGGTTGAATACTATTTGTTTCAATACAGGATTTCAACGCTTTCATGTGTCAGAGTAATCTTCAAGAAAAGTCAAGTACTAGTAATCATGAGAAGCTAAACTCTTGCTTGATGCAGAAATTTTCTAGTCTTGAGAATGAGAAGGTGTGATCATGTATAATGTGATATAGATTAAGATTACTTTCTTCTCTTATTGAAAAACATCCTAACTATTTGGCTGCAGTCTCTTTTGTGTTGGCAATCAGTTGATCTCCATAACCAAAATGAAGAACTTAAAGTACAAGCTCAAAATTCTGAGAAGTCTTTGAGAGTAAGTTACATATGTAATATGTGTTATTGATAAACATGTTTATGTGCATCGTAGGTAAAGTCATGCTCTTTTCTGACTTCATCTTTAATGTTATTCCACACACTTTTGAAAGAACAAGATTTAGAAAAGGAAGACTATCTTTCTCATATTCAAAGTCTTGAAAGGGAAATATCAAGTTTTTCATCATGTTCCTTGGCAAAGGAGAAGGAAATATTGACAAAAGATATTGACAAAACAAAAATGAAGCTGAAAGATAGAGTTTAAACTTAAGAATGTAATGCAGGAGAAAACCAAACTTGAGGTTCAATATTGCGTACCTAGACAATCAACTTATTTTTTCAATTCCAATATTTATCTTGAACTAATTCTCTACACATTCTTAGGGCAAGAAAGCATTTACAGAATAAGAAATAGAACGTTCGAATGTCAGAATTCTCTTCTTGAACATGATATTAACAGGTGTGAGTCATTTGCATGTAGAAGGCGCGATTCAATTATAGATAAGAGTTCAAAGATGTGTGACCTAAAAAAGTCAAAAGGACTAACTGGTTCTTTTGATAAGACAGTACTAGTAACTAAAGTTATGTTTAATTCTTCTGCATATGTAGTATAACATCTTTGATTGTTAGATTTTCTCGTTTCGTACATATATGTGTGTAAATATATTTGTAATTGACTATTAGATTGATGATATTTGGCTTTTGAATTAGTAGTTTTGTCTGAAAAGTTGAATATTTCGAACTCCAAACTGAATTTGTTACAGGAAGAGGTTTCAGGCCTTGTAAGACATTCTCTCCTTTGTTGTTTAGCTTTTACTTTTCTTTCCATTATATATGAGAATGAGAGGTAAAATTGGATCGTATTGGAAACTTATACTCAAATATCTTTCTCTGTTCAAAGGCAAGGTTGGAAGATTCTAAATTGCAGCAGCAACAAATGGAGAGCTCCATAAAAATGTTGGTAGAAGAGAAGGAGAATTGGCAATGGTAGACTAGTTTTGGCTTGAATTGCAAGGTATCATTTGCGAATCTCAGTCTCTTTGCGCCTTCTAGTGTTTGGAAATTGATTATCTATTGATATTTGGTTTTGCAGCAACTTTCAGATTTATTAGCTTGAAAATTTTTGCGACGACATGTCGCTGCAAATATTTATTTATTTACGATGATAATTGTCGTCACAAATAACCCAAATTATAATAGTGATGTTTTTTCTAATCTCTTTCACGGCTCTCTTAACCCTAGAAAATGGTGTCCCCCTCAATATAAACAAAATTAGGCCGGAACCGAGATTATGTGTAAAAATCTCAAAGTAAAATTTTGACCGATACACTTGTTGTATTTATGCATTAATTAGGACAATTATTAAGCTATACAACCCACATTTAGGAATAAAATAATAAATGGTAATTAAGCTCTTTTTAGTCCTCGTGGAACTGGGACGAGTAGCCATCTAAGAATAGTTAGAATAATGTTAGCTTTTTCTATAAAGGAATCAATAGTTTTTTTTTTTTTTTTTTGTCTTTTTTTGGAAGTCATAAGATCAAAAGAAAAGGAAAAGAGTCAAGGTGTACATGGTCACATGAAAAGAGATAAGGAAAAAAGGGAATTTGTGCTCCCTATGATTATTCTTCCTGAATGACTCGTTGCATTGTCTTTTTCCAATGGTTCTCCCTATGGATTTGATGGTTTTATTTCACTTTATTTAGAAAAGAGAGTCAAGATATTAGCTTGATCCTGATCTCCGGTGTATTGAAACCATAAAAAGCACCAATAATACCCCAATTAAAACACCTCCCAACATATAACAATATCTAGTAATATTGACAACCACCGAATCTTCCTTTTTAGTACTGTATATGTATTTGATACCCTTGGCTTAAGTGGTTCTGGTTAATTCTTATCCCTTGGCTTAAGTGGTTCTGGTTAATTCTTATGCAACCATTGTATATGTCGCACACAACTCTCACATAACAATTGTTTTTTTTTTTTTCTTTTCTTTTTCTTTTTCCACCCAAAGATTCCTATTAAATATTTATTTATTTGCTTATATGTACATATTTATTCGTTGTTAGTTATTGTATCGCAGAGATGTGAGAATATATATAAATGTGGTTCCTGCATTTCCATGCGTGTTTCCTACCATATATATTGCTTTTAGTTGTCAAAAGAAGCTACAAATTTGTTTATCGGTATATATATTGTTTTTATATGATTGACCAATTGCTATTGTTTCATGCGTGTGTACATATATACATATATATATATATATGCACACATACGTATATGTATACTGTCTACATTCATGAACATTCAAATTATAAACAAGAAATGTTTTTCCCACCGCCCAAAATATATACGGTAGTTTATGTCATGCCTTGCAACTTTTCACAGCATGGGAACATATTCTATGTAAGATGATTTTCCTTTATTTCCCTTTGATGAAGCCACCCTTCGCTTCTCATGCACAATTTTACTTTTTCATTATTGTCGTTTTCTTTAAAAGCAGATAAAGATAGGAGAACAATGTTTTACTCAATATTTTATTTACTCCTGTACATTTCAAGGCCACAAATATTCCAATTTTTTTTTTTAATTAAAGTACTCTAGAAATTTCTCTTATAATTAAGTTATAAACCTTGATGATGAGCCTGAGTTCGATGAAGAAATATATCATTTATAAGCAAAACATACTAATGTACATAACCCCAACCCTAGACTGATAAACCAAAGAGAAATTACGATAACCTCTATTAAAATGGGGAAATAAATTAAAGATCTTTTAATGATTAAAAAACTTTCACTCTTATAGAATTGATTAAAAAGTGAAAATTACTTCCGGTTCGTCCGTCTAAAAAATGAAGGACAATATAAAGTGAAACTATAGGTATTTAATTTGTTGGTTCATAAAAATAAGCACACAATGAATCAAGCTAAAAGATTGCTTCCGTGTACCGGGGTAAAGGAAAACAGTAGTGGAAGAAAACTTTTCACTCAATTCACCAACCATGCACGCAATTTATCAAATATATATGTACATTCAAAGAGTGTTTTTCTCTATATGCGTGGCAAATTTCTGCTTTCTTTACAGTCACATGCCTGCTCCAACCGCATTCACACTCTTTGATCCGTAAGAAAGAAACGCCCCCCTTAAATGAGGAACTCAAACTGACCTTAGTTATTCTAGTATTGAGTGCAAAAAAAAAACAAAAACCCATGATATTGATAAGATTGGAAAGTACTTTTAAATAGAAATATAATTTGACAAGTAATTAATAAGCTAAAAAAACAAACAAACAAACAAACAAACAAACTCTGAGTGGCAAAGACAGGTCACAAGGTAAAACCATGACTCACGTCTCATGTCCTTGTAAAAGAAGAAAAAAAAAAAAAAAAAAAAAAAAAAAAAAAAAAAAAAAAAAAAGCCTTCTTTAAATAAATATATAAATATACAAATGCAATTTGCTAAGCGTTTCCTTCATTGTCTCACCGTCCATTTAGATCCCTTATTCCTTTTTTATATAAATTTCGTTGGGATTCCCTAAGTCAACTTCATTGCATCTCAGTAGTACTATATAAATATTACTAGGAACACTCATAACCTCTACAAAGAAGCAAAAAAGAGACAAATTAAAGAAGTGAAACCAAAGTATGAAAGCTCAAGCTAATAATTATTAAGTCTCTCATTTATCTTTTTTTTTTTTTTGCTTTGTTGTTTTACTTGACCAGTTTGGAGCCACTATGGATCATCATCAGAATGATCAGGATCAAGTTCCTTCGGCACCTTCAACACCTGTAACACCGGGAACGCCGGGCGCTCCTCTGTTTGGCGGGTTCAGGCAAGACAGAGGTGGGAATGCAAGTAGGAAATCACTCCTCAAGAGCTTCAAGTGTTTTAGCGTTGAAGATTGGGCTATGGAGGAAGGCACAGTATTTCCAAAAGTCTCTTGTGCAATATTGTCACCACCTCCTGTCTCTCTTGCAAGAAGGGTATATTTATATACGTATAAATCTATATGCACACATACATAAAACAACAACAAACAGATGTTTCCATTTTCTTTTTGTTCACTATATTTTTGCTGGCAAAAACTGATGATTATGATCAGGTGGGAGCTGAGTTCATAGGCACACTGTTACTCATCTTTGCTGGAACAGCCACGGCCATTGTGAACCAAAAGACAGGAGGGTCTGAGACCCTTCTCGGCCTTGCCGCCTCCAATGGCCTTGCTGTCATGATTGTCATTTTGTCGACCGGCCACATCTCTGGAGCCCATCTCAACCCGGCCATCACCATTTCTTTTGCTGCTCTGAGGCACTTCCCTTGGAAATATGTATGTAACCAATAGAACCAAATAAAAAGTTCATTTGATTGATGTTAGATATGATTTCATTTGTACATTGGCAGGTGCCAGTGTATATTGGAGCACAAGTTTTGGCGTCTTTGTGTGCTTCATTTGCGCTCAAGTGGATTTTCCATCCCATAATGAGCGGTGGTGTTACGGTTCCTTCTGGGTCTCATGGCCAAGCTTTTGCTCTGGAGTTCCTCATTACCTTCTTCCTTATGTTTGTCGTCACTGGTGTGGCCACCGATACAAGAGCTGTGAGTATAACCATATTACTACTTTATTTCATAATACTCTTGATTCAGCTGTATATATGAATGGTAAAGCCCATGTGGGGATATGAATTGTAACAATTCAGTGATTATTATCATAATAATAACATGCTACATGCTAATAATGTAACACACACACACCGACATTTGATTGAAAAATCAAAAATATATTTATTCAACTTTGTAATAAATTTACTTCTAGATCACACGTTCCTAGGATTTTCCAGGATACAGGATTCTTTTCATTATTATTATTTATTTATTTATTTTTTATTATTATTATTATTTATTATTATTTCTTTAAGTATATTGAAAAAGCGACAAGAGTCAGTGACGATAGGTGTCATGGTGCAAAGTCCCATTTCCAATAATAATAAACAAATCCTAGTTCAATCTTGTCCATATCCGATATCTCTACTCTCTAGGACACAAGTCAACCTATCTACTCAACAAATAAAATTTTAATCAAACACCAACGAATGATAGGAGTAGGCATAAGAAAGAAAAACTTGGATTTTTGATTGGGCAATCAAAACTAATATTTCCTTCGGGAAAAGTTTTTCATTTTTATGTCAAACAAATAACACACGCTTCATCACCTACATGGCTATTGGCTAGATCAATACTAGAAAATGACATTAAAGAAAAGGAACAGAATCTCCTAACATGACCAAATCGTAAGATGAAATTTCCATCATATGATGCAGGTGGGAGAGTTGGCGGGAATCGCGGTGGGAGCTACTGTCATGCTCAACATACTCGTTGCTGGGTATGTCTCAACCCCGACTTTCTGTCCGGCTTCCTGAATATATAGACATAATAACATATAATAAGTACATCAACATGTGTTTACACACACACACACACACACATCAATATATATATATATATATATGTATACATATGCATGTACGTACCAGCTAAGTCATGCGCGTGCGATAAAAGCAATGTTTTCTTTTCTCTGAATTGTTTAAAAAAGCTAATGTGAAGTTGACTGGCCAGTTTCCAACTGCATAACTAACTCAAATGCTTTGTCAAAATACAATACAAAGCATCACCTTCCACACCATTTTGTAGTAAGTTTTGGTGAACTACTTGGTACCATAGAATTATTTCTATTTGATTTATCCAAAGGATGATGACGATGTCTGAAACTACGATTTGTAAAAATACAATTACTAGAATCTTTTTTTTTTTTTTTTCTTTTCTACTTTTGTAGGGAAGCAACAGGAGCTTCGATGAATCCAGTGAGAACCTTAGGGCCAGCAATAGCTGCAAACAACTTCGAAGCAATATGGGTCTACCTAACTGCACCGATCCTTGGAGCACTTTGCGGAGCAGGAGTCTACTCTGCTGTCAAGCTGCCAGAGGAAAATGGAGACAATCATGATAAACCTGCCCCGACAAGGAGCTTAAGGAGGTGATTGATTGTACAATCTCTATCATTAGGCATATATGAATTATCTAGAAATGCCATCAGAAGGTAATGCAGATAGTTCGAGCGGAGGTTCAAAAGGAAGACAACTCTGGATGAGTTAGTAGTATAGATAAGGAGTTCTTCTTGGTACATAGTCATTAAAAGAATAAAACAGCATTAGTCATGTTCATCAATAATCAAGAAGAGATCTCTCCTCACCCGCGAGAAACTTTAAAGAGAAGCTAAGAAGAGAAGTGTGACCTTCATCCACTCGGAACAGAACTATAGTAGTTTTTTAAAATAAACTAGAGCGACCAAAAAGCAGAAACAGAGAGATAAGCTCATAAAGCTCTCGACGCTAGTTGTTTCACGGGTCCTTTTTTTCGTTTCGTAGTTGTAATTAATCATGTAATGCTAAAGCTGCTATCTTATCTTAATTTTACACATACAAAGCACTCCAACCAGTGTGCTTTTCCCAGTCCTATCTTCATGAATTGCCCTTCCCAAGTCTCGACTTCAAAACTAATCCTCATCATTTTCATTATTTAAGCCGAAATCCTGTTTTTTTCCCCCAAATAAGATCGTTAAAACTGCAAAGTCTAAAAAAACACTAACTTGGTGCTTTAGTAGAATAGAATCATCCAATTCCCAGGCAATATACTCGTGTCATTATTGTTAACAACACTCTATCTTGAGCATCCTCAACCTATAAAGTTTTGGGCTTTTTCATTTACACGAAAATCCAGTATTAACCTTTTTCAGATTTTAAGTTTCTCATGCGCATCAATATTGATAATCTCGTATTGATCACTCTTTAATTATCAGAGAACGTGGTTAAATTTCTAAATATAGAGCTCTTACAAAAAGTATACAAAGGGAATAACATCTGAGCAGACAAAGATAATCAGATTACAATACCAAAAAAAAAAAGTAATAACAATGAACAACTTACCCAAACTAAACCGAGTAACTTTTCAGTGAACCAATTTGAAGAGACTCGCTATTCCTCTTTATCATTGCTCCGAATCCCGCAGTCAACGCGAACTTTCTCAGCATCCAAACAGATTCGAGAACCGAGCGAAAAAATCGTGACAAAATTACCAATTCAGACCAGAGAAAGCCCTCGTGCCTGAGCCTGATCCATTTCGCGATTGAGTCGAGACGAATGCCTGAGCAGAGAGAGACCAAGCGCAGCGAGGAGTACGCCGAGGACATCGGCGACGGCGTCTTTTCCGGAGGCTCCTGCAGACCTGAAGAATCCGAGCTCGTCGACGGCCTCTTTGGCCGCGCCGGCGAGGAGGGAGGCGATGGATCCGAGAGAAATGGAGTAGCGCCGAAGGAAGGGATTGCCAGTTAGGTTGGCCAAGGTGGAGGAGACAAGGGTCAAAGAAAAGCAGAAGAGAATGTGGTATAACTTGTCTAGGGCTAGCCAGGGATCTTCGTTTTCCATTTCCTGTTTGAGAAATTAAGGATTCAACTTGGGACTTTTTGAGGTTTTCGATCTACAAAACCCTGTTTGTTCGAATAAAAAGGCAAAAAGTTTGAATATTTTGCCTTTTATAGGATGGGAAAACATTTTTCTGCCATCAACATTCAATTTTCGTCAGTTTCTTTGGCAGTTCTCCATTTTGTTTTTACTTTTACTCATTTTCAGTTGTGTTTAATTTTTGGATTTTGATACATAATGGTGGTTGTAGGTTAGACCAAAAGAAGAAGAAGAAGAAAGTTTATACTTGTGTCTTCATTGATCGAGATTCAGGATTTCTGTCAACATTTTTTGTCCCTACTCTTCATAAAATTCTCTACCACACTATATCAAAAAATTGTATAACTTTCAGTAACTTTTTGTGCCAAAAAACAAAAAACAAAAACAAAAAAGAGGCAAATGCTGTGGAGACTGGAAAGTATGAACTATGAACAGCATTGGCAGGAGATTTTTGTTGACTGCTTCTCACTGAATAGCTCGCAAAATTTTACTAATATATGGGTCAAAGGAAAATTACAACATCATTGAAATTGTCTTATAGAAACAAAAGAGGTAAGAATTAGACAATCAGGCCACAAGGAAAACATATTTTTTCACTCAGCTGCTCTACTTCTCTCCATTCTAATTCATCTCGTCTATTAGTTCATTGATATGATCCTCGCGATTGCCGGCTTCTCCCCCCAACTTGTATACTGTTTTTGACCCTTTTAATCCTTTTGGCTTGTTGAGCAGAAATGGCCATAAGAAATGAGTAACCTCCTTAAAATGGGGGCCAACATTAGCAACTTCGTGCACAACATCTTCAATGCATAAAATTCCATATTTCCCGAGTTCCTGCCAGATAAGGGGAAGGTTAGAAATGTCGTATTATAGAGAGAAACACAAAGCAACTGGGAAGTTAATGTCATTCGGCAGTAAGCAACATATCGATAAATTTTCCATCTTTTTCCCTTCGTAAGAAGTGTACTTGTAACTTTTGTACATATGCGTGTTTGTATAATGCCTAAAGATTGAGGAATTTAGTACCTGCTCGATGATGTTGTTATCTGTAAGAGGCACCATCTGCTTGTCTACATTTGCAAAGCCTTTCTTGTAAATCAGCTCTTTCACATTCTTGAGGTTAGGGTACCTTCAAAATGCACATAAACTCCCATTAGTACCATAAAACATGGCTACTAATACAAAAGTTTCTGGATAAGGACAGAAGGGAATAGAAACTTCAAACTTCTAGCCATGTATCTCTACTTAAGGACCATTATCACCACCATGCAATACAATACTTTATCACATCCCTTAAAATTTTATCAATGTTTCAAATTCTATCAAACTACTCTCCTGATGAGAAAAAGAAAATACACACGCATAATGATCCTCCTACCAGCGATCCCTCTTACAAGATCCACAAGCACCTAGAGATCGGCAGACATATCTAAAGATCAACCTAAAGGAACATAAATTAATCACTAGAAGTAAAAAGCTTTACTTCTAGTCCATAGGGTCAGGTGGTCAGCAGACGCTACTTCTGCAGTGTTATCAATTGAACATCTAAAAAATAAGTGGGTGTATAGCAAGTGACTAAGCCCAAAGCAGGAAACCAATTATCTACATTACACATGACTTTCACGGGTAATGCTTCACTTGCAGATATGCAATCCAAGATAATATGTGATATGTTATATGCCTAATCAAATATAAATGCAGAAGGATTAGCATCTCATACCCATAGGTAACATACGGCTCCACTTTTTGCAATTTCTCAAGAATCCCTGCATTCACTGTCACAAAAACCGCACTGAAGACTTTCCTCAATCTCAGGTTGTACAGGGTCTTCCTAACTGCTGGATGCATGTCGTTTTTCCTGGATAATGAGAAAATAAGAAAGAAAGTAGGTGATAGAAATACAGATTACAGAAAGCATTCATACAAAATCGAAAGAACGCACCCTTGTATGCGAACAATGAAGAGAAGCTTCGACTTTGGTTCCACCAATTCCGTCCTCTTTCTTTTCATTCTGCGTTTCATCCGGACGAGATCCACTTCCTAAACGGAGGTGGCATGTGAAAAGAATATTCAAGCATCGTAAATGAAATGAAATAAGAGCTACATGGAATTTAAAAAAAAAAAATTTGACTTGGGTCATCAATGGCACTGAAGTCGTTATTTTCAAAGGTTCTTCTTTCCTTTGGGAAAATACACATCTAAGATACAATAACAAACTTTAGTGTACACTTCAATAGTAAATAGAGATGCTTGAACGCAATTACATAGCAACACGACAACACCATCAAAAATTTCTGAACACTTGAGCATTTCAAAAAAAAAAAGAATGCCTGAACTTTGTTTCCCAAGGCAATCTAATTCCCAACTATGAAGAGAAACTACTATCCAAAAAAAAAAAACCCAACTCCCAAATTGAATAAAAGGCATAAAGGAAAGGCCTGAAAACTTTCTCCAAACACAAAAAGGACTTCAAATCACGTAGTACGTGTGTGCATAAATAGCATCAAAATTCACATCTTTAGCATCTAAAAAAAGCTATTGTTTACCCTGTAACGATACTCTTTGACGAACTCCTCGGGCTTTCTGATAAACTCTTGCATGTTCTTCTTATTCCCGAATTTCCTCTGCTCCAATTGTTGCTTCCTCCTCAAGGCAACTTCTTCATTGCTTTTCCTTTTCTTCAATATCGTCTCCGGTATGTATGTCAACGGCTTTGCCTCCTCTTCGGCCATTTTTCTCTTCCTTTAACCACATACACAGGAAACAAAATTAAAAAAATTGATACCCATAACCAAAAAAAATAAAACTTCGCGTTGAAAGCCCAAAAAATAAAGGAAAATAAAAATGAATCGGAAATTAGGAATTACCGGAATCGGAGATTTTCTGGTTGTGCTTTGTGAGGAAGAAGAGAGTGGGAATGGCGGTGGGTGGGGGGATTCAGGGTTTTAGACCTAGCGTTATTTGGGAATTGGGCCTCAGGTTTTACGGGTTCGGGCCCAAAGAAACTACATATTGGGCCTATTTGCTCAATACATGTGTACTGCACGTGTACATACATAACTTTGAGAAGATACAAGAAGATGTCGTTTGCACCATAGCATATGCAGATATACCACTTCTTTCTTCATCTTCAAAAAAAAAACTACGTGTCGTTTTGTTTCTAAAACCCATACTTAGTAAACGACTAAACGCGGCGTATAATATTGTTTTATGGACTACTATCGACACAAATTTTGTAGCAGTAACAAACGACAAATTCATGTTATATGTAGAATGTAGTTTTTAACCCATGGTCGTTTATCTCCGTCAAATAATCCACCGGCCTGTTGACTGTTTATCGTTGCCAATGCTTCCCCTATATTATTGATTTATTATTAAGAGATTTATATAAATAATCAAATTTGTATGATCTCATGTTGAGGATAAAAAAACTAAACTAAACAAAAATCATTTTCATGAACACCAACACGCTCTCCAAATAATTTTAAAAAAAATGAAAGGACGAAAATGCCACATGATGCTAGCACACTTTATAAACGCAATATGTTACTGAAAAATAGAATTGAGAATAAATCCCCATTATTCATATGATACAATAATAGATTTTCATCGACCCATTTAGTACAAATTTGATAGTGCTGTAGATTTTTAAAAAATTGATGTTAATTGTACTGAAAAAAAAACAGTTATTATAAAAAGTAATTGAGTGTTCGTAAATTAAAATTATACAAGTATTGATTCTAAAAGTATTATGAGTATTATAAAAGTATCATTAATTATACTTTAAGATGATTGTCGCACAATTTAAAAGTCAAAGTTACAGTTTGACTGCTTCTGATTTTGACTATAAATTCTTTAAAAGTTCTTTAAGAATCACTTTTTATAATTTTTTTTAAACACAAATTTTAACTGTGAAAGGCTAGATAATTAATTTTGAGCTTCAAAAATCACTATCAAAACGTACAACTGAATTCTTTTTTTTTATATTAATAATTATTTAGGGTCCGTTTAATTTATTAATTTAAATTTTTAATTCTAATTAAAATATAATTTTATATAAAAACTTTTTATTATAATAAAAAATTTTAATATAATTATTTTTTAAAATTTTTTACTCTAATAAAATTTAAAATTTAAATTTAAATTAATAAAATGAACGCACTAAAAACGGTAAAGAATATCTCATAAATAACAGTAGTGTATTAAGGCGCACGCAAACGCAATTCGCCAAATTGCCGTTGAGAGCGGACAGCCTGTCCATGTTGCCAAACTACCCCTATCCTTATACCCCCTCCCATTATTTTCTCTCTCTACCATCGATCTTTGACAAATAACGAACAAAGAAGAAAAAGCAGGATTTTTGTTTGTTTTTTTTTTTTTTTTACCAGACTCACAATTTATATATCAGAAAGTAATTTCTGAAGATCGATCTTTGTTTTTCTTCTTGTTGATGTTGTCGGTGGCATCCATGGAGGTGCCAAGCTCATGGGACGCCCTTCGCAAACAGGTATTGCCAAGAAAAATTGTTTTTTTTTCTTCCCGTGTTTGGGTTCCGAGAATATACGAGAAAGAGATGGAAAGTTCTGAATTATGTTCGAAACTGAAGTTTTCCGGCTTGATTTTTTTAAGCTTTGGCTGATTACCTAGAAATTTCAGTGAATTAAACGAATATCATTGAAGTTCTTGTGTGTTTTTGTGCCCTCGTTTTCTAATCAATTGCGGGATCATGACGTGGGCGGTGTGGTTTTCAATTTTATGAATTGATTTCTCAAATTCGTTTCTTTTAGAATGTGATCTCTGAAACTTTATCGTCGATCCTCCATTAGAGGATCTATTGACCAAGCGAGAAAGTTGAGGATGAATTTTGTGAAGTTTAACATTTTATCAAGTCCTGTAGATGCTCTTAAAATCGTTCAGAACACGTAATTTGATGGTAATACAGTTTGGACATTACGTGAAGAGGAAGAATTATAGTTAAATTAGGAGATTGTTGACTGGAATTGTTGCAGAAACTGTGGCAAATATGAACTACGGTTTTCAGTATTTAATCTTGCACGCGTAGAGCAGTGTGGTACTTGCAGGTATATGCTTGATCCGATGCACACGTAAGATGAACTGGATCTTTTGGTCAGTATTGGGCGAGTTTATGTAGTGATCTTATATTTTTCACTATTAGGTAGCAAAACTTGATGTTTGTTGGGCAATGCAGTCCCAAATGTCATTATTATCTTTGTCTATGAGGTGTGAATTAATTACTTCTCTTATGGTGAATCTTTTTTGTGTATGCTTGATCTCAGGCTAGGAAGCTGGAAGCTCAATTGGATGAGCAGATGAATTCGTATCGAAAACTAGTTTCCTTGAAGGATTCTACAAAAGTTGATGCCATAGAGAATGACCTTGAATCTGGGATCGACAGACTGTTAAAGCAGCTCCAACAAGTTAACTCACAGATGCAAGCTTGGGTTTCATCAGGTGGCTCAGAAATGGTTTCTCATACATTGACTAGGCATCAAGAAATTCTTCAGGATCTCACTCAGGTACCGTGTTTTCTTATTTACTTTTTAGGAGGAAAGCTTTACTAGAATTGGATGCAGTTTAGTGTCTCTGCAGTTGAACTACTTGTTGTTGTTGAAGGGTCCACAAAAAGTTGTCTAAGCTTGCTTGACTTTGTAGGACATGAATACAACACATATCTCTTATGAGCTTTTACTACCTATTTCATTGTTAGCATCATCATTGTATTGTTGTTCATAGAAGCTTGTCAAAAGTTGATTGATTTTTCTTTTAAGTATTTTTTCGCTCTTTACGTTTAAAAGGAGACCCCATGTTTTGGCCTCATGCTATGCGGTAGGTAAGTTATTTCCTTCGACTTTTCTTTTTGTTTTTCTTTTCCATTTATTTTTTAATAGAAGATTAGAAGTACATAAGTTTCTGAGTACAAATGAACATCTCAGGCATTAACTTGGTGTTAAAAATGTTTCAAATGCAGGAGTTTTATCGTCTCCGCTCCAGCCTTAGGGCTAAGAAGGAGCACGCTTCACTCCTTGAGGATTTTAGAGAGTTTGATCGAACAAGATTAGAGTTAGAAGATGGTAGTGGTTCTGCCGAACAAGCTCTACTAAAAGAGCATGCATCTATTAGCAGAAGTACAGGACAGGTAGATGTGCAAGTATTGGATGGATTTTGATTGTTGTTAGTGGATGACTGGAAATCAGCTAATCCATATTCAGCTTTTGTCAATGAATGACCCTTTTACCACATGGTTCTTTAATACTGGCCGAAGCTTGGCAATTCTATCATTTTACTTGTTGATCATTTCAATTTGATTTGAATTTTGAGCAGGAGACTCATGGTTCCTATATGGAAAATATTAAGTCAATACCTTTTATTTTATTCCCCCTTCCGGTCACATGTTTTATCATTTATGGTTATTTCATATAGTACCTGCCTTCCTGGAAGGATCTGAAACGAATCATTTACTCCTGGTTATAGATGTACACCAATAGAAAAATATAATTATGTATAACTGCTCAATTTCCAATGACACTTGTACTTAAGTTGTTCGCTTTTTTATTCTGCTGGTGCAGATGGATACTGTAATTTCACAAGCTCAAGCAACACTCGGTTCTCTTGTTCTTCAACGATCAACATTTGGAGGCATCAATTTGAAGCTCAGCAATGTTAGCAGCCGCCTACCAACGGTATATGACTTATGAATGTGCTCATCATTTTTGCAGTTACTATTTTAGCATTGAAATAACATTGTAGAGTTATCTCAATAGCTTATGAAATCAAATTCATATGCTACTGCCTTGCAAAGGACGGGCTAGCTTCTAAAAACAAAAATCCAGTATGCCATGTGAAAGTAAGTAATCTTGAAACGAAACCGTCACTGACCACTGCAAAGAGAGCATAAGGGGATTGTTTATATAAAATGCTTAGATTCTTTCTCGGCTTCCTAAGTATATGCAAGTTTATTGACGTACTATTTTGGTGTGATTTGGCAGGTAAACCATATTCTTTCTGCAATAAAGCGGAAAAAGTCCATGGATACCATCATACTTTCCCTAGTTGCATCTGTCTGCACGTTTCTTATATTTATTTACTGGTTGAGCAAGTGAACATATAGCTGTGCTTTGGCTGCTACTTGTGGTTAAGTGTTGTATCCTACGTGGTCTATATAGTGGTCATCTTTTTGTTAGTCTATTGAGACATTTGTTCTTGTGGATAGTCCAATGTGCTTGAGTCATCTTTATTGCAGAATGCGTTGCCTTGTGATGGCCAAGGCTATTCGTCACACATGAAAAACAAGATATCCATGCATTGCTAAAGACACCAACAAAGTTTTGTATCAATTTTTTCGACTTATATAGATAGATATACATACAAAAATGGGATGGTGTACATACTCTTCCATTATTATTATTATTTTTTTTTTTAAGTTTTGAAAAGGTTTATCACTCTATATGTTGAACACGTTGTACAATGGGATTTGATATACGTTACTAGATGCATATTTTCATTTGCATCTCTTTTTGTCCCCTTTTGCTATCTTTTACAATTTACAGATATTTTATTTCTAATGCACAAATTCTTTGTACAGGTTTACCTCAATATTCTTTTCAGAAGTTTAAAAACAATTGTCAAAATAAGAAAAATAGATTAAATTTTTTATTTCGAGGGGAAAAATAAACTATAGTTTAAACGTATGTTGTAATTGTAAAATACAAAACTGAGAAAATACGAAAAACGACATATTAGTGAAGACAACATCAGCTTGGAAACGGCAACAAACAAAAAAAGGCGGTGAAAAGTTTCCAGAAATAACAGCAATGTGAAAACGGCAACATCGGGAAACGAAAGCATCTTAAAACGACATTAGATTTGAAACAACGGCATAGATATGAAAACGACGATTCCCAAAACTATAAACAATATGTTATGTTATAATAGGAACAAATATGTGACCTTTTTTTGGGCCAAGTAATGTGGACATGAGTTTTGCATTATTAGACCTAGACGTCCTGGGGGACAGGTCAATCACTTTTCTAGCTTAGAAAGGGGCCAAAGCAGTGGTCAGTAAAAAGAAAGTCATAAAAATTAATTAAAAAGATGGAGATGTCATGAATTTTCGTGCGACTTTTTCAAGTGGGATGGAAGATCAAGTTGTTATCGCCGAGTAGTTTGGTATCTCTTTTCTATGGTGATGTAAAAGTCTCAAAGACTTCCTCTGAGAACTTGAACTACATTCAAACACTTACTGCTACACATTGTGCAGACAAGGAAATCTCACAAAAGATTTTCGGGTCCAATTTGATTTAGACAAAGCAAGCAAAAAGCCAGAATTAGGACAATATTGGTCCATGCACTCGCACGCAGCCAATTAGATCTCTATGTATACACTTTTTCATGTTTCATTGAGGTATTGCCAAATTCTATTGCTCATCTCAGTTGGACATAAAATGTTTTACTTTACGAATGTCACATGCTTGTGCACTTGATTGATCATGACAATGAAAGTCATTTAGCATAAGATAACATTATGAAGAGCATAACACTAGGAGCTCTCTTCTTCACCTTCAACTATCTCCATCTCCTTGTCGGCCACTTGTCGCCGTCCCTACGGCTCTGAGGACGAGGAACCAAGCTCTCCAAGGCTGAAATGTGTCATTCTCTTATTGGTCTCTCCCAATGGAAGTTTATTTGTTCCCATGTGGGTTTTTCTTCACTTTGGGTGTCAAATCCATTTAGTTTACACATGTGGAACTAATAGGGACAAGAACAAGTGCATTGGCTAAGAGGAGAGGTATGTTTGTACTTCCTCAACTTTTCAGCTTTTGTTTGGTTGCCGAACAAGGATAAAATGTAAATATCATAATAAAATCCAATAATTATTTGGGGACCTAAATGTACTAGACATATTTAATGTGCTTGTTATTTTTTTCTAAAACTTAATAAGATGACAATTGTTAAGTGATAATAAACAAATTATAAGAACCTTACTTTAGCTTGTACTATAACATGGTTTAAAAGTTCAAAGAGTCTCAAAAAGACCACATAGAAAAAAATGCTAATAAAATAAACGTATGAATTTAGTAATACTATAGTGGACGTCACTAGTTTGAACCTAACAGGGAAAATTAAGTCTGAGCTTATAATGAGACTCTCAAGTTATAACATATATTATAGCATCTCCAGTTTGTTGTTTTTTCTATAAAAACGGCTAGGCAAGGATGCTTGTATAGAAAGTTTGTAATATGGTCTTAATTAGGGATTTGTGTTAATTAATACACTTAAACATTTCTGATATATATTAAAACTCTTTTTGTCTTTTCTTTCAATTTCATTCAACAAGCGAAGTTTCAAAATTCTTTGAGCTAACAAACAATGTAGCGTGATCCATGCAGAAATCCCACCTTCTCACTAATTCTCATATCCATATCATTCCATTATCTCAGCAAAAATATAAAACAACACTACAAAGAAAAAAGTAGTCGAAAACTTTGGCTAATCCGTATGTCAGTATTAGATATAACTATTTCATCACACATTTGTGACATGACTGACGAGAAAAAAAGGAAAACAAAAAATAAGAAAAAAAAATGCAAGGATAAAGGGGATTCAGCAAATGAGACGAGTTTAATTAGTCAAGTACTAATTCTTTCTACCATGAGTTTTAATAACGTTTTATTTGTAGTCAATTAAAAGTTTTTTGTCCCTTTCTCGATCCTTATAATCTACCTTAAGCAAAAAACGTAATCTATATTTTTGTGGGCATTAATTTCAGATAAGGAAATGTCCTTTACGTCTCAAAAAAGTAGTTACTCTTACCACGTGCATTGGTTTCCAATAGTTTGTACACCAAATTGTCACAAAATATATAGCACTTCATAATTAGCCATCTTATTCATAATCTCAATTATCATAATATACAGCTGTATGTTTTGTTTTATTTGTTTTTCCCGAATTTCACAGAGCTTTTCTTTAAAATCTTGTCAAGTTCAATGCTGGAGTTACCCTTTTCTCGTCACTTTTCCTTTTAGAAGTGAAAAATCTCGTTCTTTTCGCTGATTCGAGTTTAGAATTCGAGTTTTACTACAGTAAAAAGTTCTCAGGAACAGTCACATCTAACTTTTTTACTACACTAAAAAGCTCTCACACAACATCACGTATCAACTCAAATTAAAAACTCAAATGCGGAGTTGGAGAGTTCACAGTAGGGTGTGAAAAAAATACCTCAGCAGTGGAATAAAGTTTTTTTTTTTAAGTGAGTATAATATAGTTTCAATTGTCAAATCAAATTTATTTCATCTGATTAAATTAGAATTATATTATATTAAATTAAGTGTGACAACTAAAAGAAACTTGATGAAAATCTAACGATAAAAAATTGTATCATTGTAATAGAGCATTTTATTTTTTATATCCTACCAAAGTTTTCACTTAACATTAAACAAAAGGAACGCATATGTTTACAAAAAAAAAAAAGAAAAAAAAAACCTTATTGTGAGATGGTTCTCACATATCTTTCAAATTGTCAAAGAATTATTTCCTAAGGCAATCTGGGAAGATTAAAACAGATGTGATTGCTAAGTGTGCTGTGCTGCCTATGATACTAGATTCCTAGAGTGCTACTGTCCCAACTAAAGATGTGATTACAAAAGAAATTTCATTGGCTTAGTCTTCTAAAGTTTGGAGGCTTACCTAACATTTCCAATGAGCAACTGAGAAATTCAACCATATGTCACCTAAATCAAGACTAACTGATCCTAATTTGATGGCATAAGCAAGATCAGAGAGTTAAGTCACGTCCAATATGATTTTGGGGATGTCTTTTGGAAATATTTGTAATTTTTGTACTAGCACTAGTACTGCAGGAGAGGCATTTTGTAAAAGAAATTTGGGACATGAGAATGCCAATGGATACGAGTAGTCCAGGATCTGGACCGCTTATTATTGTGGGACCCATGTGGACCCCCCCGCCTACATGATTCAACAATCGGATGGTGCACCAAGCTATTCAAGCCATTTGAAAGTGTATTTAGCATTTTTTTTTTTCCCCCTTTGTGGGATGAAAAATGGGTATTATAACCTTTTGGGTTACTAGATTAGCAAAAAAAAAAAAAAAAAAAAAAAATTTAAAAAAAGACTTTTGGGTTACTATTATTTTATATTATCATGCACCCTATGAAATTGATAATTTTACCTAAGAAATGCTTTTTGTGAAAGTTTCTGGAATAGGGGCTTAGGATTTGTTAACAATAGTCACAAGTTATTCATGATTGCTAAGTGTGCTGTGCTGCCTATGATACTAGATTCCTAGAGTGCTACTGTCCCAACTAAAGATGTGATTACAAAAGAAATTTCATTGGCTTAGTCTTCTAAAGTTTGGAGGCTTACCTAACATTTCCAATGAGCAACTGAGAAATTCAACCATATGTCACCTAAATCAAGACTAACTGATCCTAATTTGATGGCATAAGCAAGATCAGAGAGTTAAGTCACGTCCAATATGATTTTGGGGATGTCTTTTGGAAATATTTGTAATTTTTGTACTAGCACTAGTACTGCAGGAGAGGCATTTTGTAAAAGAAATTTGGGACATGAGAATGCCAATGGATACGAGTAGTCCAGGATCTGGACCGCTTATTATTGTGGGACCCATGTGGACCCCCCCGCCTACATGATTCAACAATCGGATGGTGCACCAAGCTATTCAAGCCATTTGAAAGTGTATTTAGCATTTTTTTTTTTCCCCCTTTGTGGGATGAAAAATGGGTATTATAACCTTTTGGGTTACTAGATTAGCAAAAAAAAAAAAAAAAAAAAAAAATTTAAAAAAAGACTTTTGGGTTACTATTATTTTATATTATCATGCACCCTATGAAATTGATAATTTTACCTAAGAAATGCTTTTTGTGAAAGTTTCTGGAATAGGGGCTTAGGATTTGTTAACAATAGTCACAAGTTATTCTTACAAAAAAAAAAAAAAAAAAAAAAAAAAAAAAAAAACAATAGCCACCAGTGTAAGTCCGTAAGAAACACTATTCAAGGGAAAAACTACGTACGTTGGAAATTTATAAGAGAAATAGTAGGAAATAGGTCAATATAAAAAGTTTAAGAAAGTATATAGGTTAATTTTTAGTTATAGAAATTAATAGGTCATAACTTGTTAAGTTATGGTTTATAACTAGATAAGTTATGGACAAACTTGTCAAGTTATGGTTCATAACCAGACAAGTTACGGATAAAAATCGTGAATTATGAACAATAACTTGTCAAATTATAGTTCATAACCAAGCAAGTTATGAACAAAAATAGTAATTTGACATATTTATTAACTTATGTAAACTACTGGCCTATTAATTTTAATTCATCTCAAGTCTTGGCTTATTTTCTTCTTTCTATTACAATCACAGATAATCACCAACCCAGTAACCGACGGTATTACTTTTATTTCTCCTTACTCCAATCTCATTAGACTTGCAGTTATTTAGTTAGAAACAATACCTTAGTTACATCCACAATACAAAACCATCGAAATAATATGAGGAATTAATTGATGCTATATGATTCAAAATGGCTTTTTGATGTCAAATTTTGAAAAACAAAAAAAATCCATTCTAATTTAGATACACAAGGGATATTATGTAGTTCTCCCTACTTTTTTATTATCAAATTACTGATAAAAATCCCGTTCAAGTTTCAAATTTTCAAAATCATTTGCGAGGGTGTAATTGCCTTAAAAAGCATTTTAGGGACAAAATCAATTTAGTTCCTTCTGTTATAACAAAACATATTGCTAGTAGTATATATTTTCTATAATATTAAAATAGTACATTCACCTTTAAAAAATAATATTTTTTTACTTTAAAACCCATTTTTGAGATATATAATCTCCAAATTACCATTTTCATTAGTTAAATAGAAACTAATAAGTTTAAAAATATTTTCTAAAAACATTTTAACTTATTTTGATTTTTGATTTTTAAATATTTTAAAGTATTTTTATAACTTTTATAAAAAAAAAAAATATTAGCGTGTTGTTAGTTTGTGAGAATAATAGAATGAACATTTTATATCTTAACAATCAGTTTATGAGTATTGAAAAAACATTTTTTTAAAGATGAAAGTATCATTTTAATATTATTAAAAACACATGCTACCAGCAAGATGTTTTATTATAATAGAAAGTATCAAAATAATTTTATCCGGCCATTTTATAACAAGGCCTTTTATATTCTAACTGTAGAATTTCTTTTATGCAATTTTAATTTGTTATTTAACTTAAAGGGAAAATATTTCATTATCATACAAATGATAACAGTACTTGAAGATGGAAAGCGGTGCATGATAAGAAAAAGTATTATTGTTGATATATACAACTTTCTGAGACAAAAGTTAAACTGTTGGATAATGGTGTAGAGAAGATTCAGATTCGAACGAAAAAAGACTAAAGAGATTAGTGGTACGTTTTTTGTCTTCATTAGCTAGTCTAGGTGGTCCTGTGATATTATATATATATATATATATATATATATTTATATAACGGACATAATATATACAAGAGATTCTTTTTCCTGTACCGCTCAATGCATAGTTTAGTATTCTAAATTTCATCTGTTTTTCATCCTTTTCCCTGACAAAACACCTGCTATAACTTCTCAGGTAAAAGAACACGCATATATATATATAGAGGTATGGTCTTATGTTTGGTAGTCATATGATATGATAAGTGTAACATTTTTATATAAACTGTATACTATGAGAATATTCATGACGGAGCCAAAGAATGCTTATTGGGGGCTTAAGCCCCAACTCAAAATTTTTATTCCTTAAAAATACTATGTATATAAAATATATTTGTGTTATATTACTACCTATAGTCCCATTAGAACTTTGAAAATTACTGTTGTAGCCATTAAATTTATGTTTCAGTTATTAATCTCCACTGACATAAATTTTTAGCTTTATCACTAGTAACATTGAAGCAAGTTTTGTGTAATGTGGTGGTGGATTACATTTTATCGAATGTTACAATTAGACAAAATGAATGTTATATAAATGCACAAATAATGTTAGACAGGTGAACAAGAAATGTCACAGGCAGATCGGTACGGGCTCTATATATAAATACTACATACTAGGTGTCTGCAAGTGAGATAATATATATTAGCATTGTTCATTTCACCAACTTGAGTTTTCAATTCCAGTTTTGTTGTAGTTAAAAGCTCTCACAAAAAGTCACTTCTAATTTTTTCTGCTACAGTGAAAAGCTCTCACATAAAATTACATGTTAACTCAAATCCGTAAACTGAACGAGATCATAATAACTCACATTACGAAATTTCTTGTGAAGAAAAGGACTCCGAATCTCCAAGTAAAACAGTAAAAATTATTGGTACAAGACAATAGCTTTTTAATGGATGCAGACAAAAGTTATGTTTCATTTCTAGACGTTATAATATAGCAATTAGCAGATTCTTAAATCTTATGAAACCGGCCCGTCGACTTAGATTAAGACATCTCAAGACTATAATAATACTTTTTAAGTTTGGTTTGGATGTGGAATATTTTGCCTTATCATGGTCTACATAGTTGTTGACCTATTAGCCATTTGTTCTTCAAGAAGGCAGCTTAAAATATGATCTCAGTTTAATGCAAAGTAATAAAATTTATAGGAATACAAGTATATTTTTGTATATTATAATTATTTACGTAGACCTTTGAATTTATCAACAGTTTCATCATTGTATTCATTTGTTTCTGCTTCACTTATGTTTAAAGTCAATCATTTGCATCATTAGATAATGCATATTTTTGGACAATTTCATTAGTCATCAACTAATAAGATATATTATGCATGATAAAGTTTCCAGCATTATGCAGGATAAAGACAGAGAGTACATCTGTAAAGAGATTTTGTAAATCAATTCAAGGTTTTTATAAAATCACATATTTCGTAGGACTACTAGGCAATAGCTAGTCCAATCTACATTGAATAATATGCAAAAGGGATCCACAGATGAAAAGGCAGAGATTTTGTTGTCTTGGATTATTTGTAGTACGTAGGCAAATGAGCTATTTACACATGAGTGTATAAATTAAGAAATGGTAAATAATAGAAATGCGTCCTGAACTTTTGGTTATTTGTAAGTTGAGCTTTAGATTTTTTATTTTTGCATTTGAAACGTTAAATTTGACAATATTAAACACTATTGACAACTCAATAACGCACGTTAAATAGTGGACGATAATTAAGGTCCCTAATATCAAAATTTACAAGTCTGTGGTCCAATTTGTCAATGGCCAAAAATTTTCGTGTATATTTGTGCAAAAATTGTTGGACCTTTCCGTCTACTAATAGACAACTGTTAGTTATTGGACTACAATTGTAATAAATTTTAAACTTTAGAATCCTATCCGTAACATCATTGAAAGTCTGGGGTTCGAGTTGTTAAAACAACGATAAATTCAGGGTATACAATTGAATAAAAAGAGAGAGAAAACAAACCATTAAAAGAAAAGGAAAGGGTAGACTCGAAAACCACAAGAAAATGCACAGAGAAAAGGTTGGAAGACAAAAAGGAGAAGTTGGGAAAACATTCAATGGGGTACAGGCAAGGAAAAGACGTACATGGGTGTTCCTCATGAGTTTCAATCAAAATGCTTTGCAAGTTTGCAACTTTCTTCACCCTCTCTCTCTCTCTCTCTCTCTCTCTCTTAAGTCTTATTCTCTAAGTCTTGTTATATTAAGACCTTGTAACTGTTAAATAGTGGGATATTCCTTCTATACATAGAACGGAACATTTATTACCATTTCAAATTAAACCAAAAACCCAATAAGCCAATCTCTCAATCTTCCACAAAAGAAATTGTAGAGAATTTTTCAAGCCTAAAAGATTATCATCTCTACATGAAGCCTCCAGTACCCGAAGAAGATCCATGTCTTTCTGAGACTTCAAGCCTAAAAGTCATGTCAATGGAGAGACAAAAAGATCAAAAACTAAAAGTTCAAGAAGAAGAAGGAAATAGTTATGAAGAAAATGACCAAGAAGACACAAAGGATGTCCATCTAGTATTGGACCTGAGCCTTCCCATCAACAATTCCGATCAAGGATCGAAGCCGGAGCTCAATTTCATCGACTGCTTCGACTCGAATTCCTCGGAGACTTGTCCCGATGATCACCAATCAGGCGACCACCAAGGCAATGAGAGCAGCACTGAGCTAAGAGTTTTCTCATGCAACTATTGCCAAAGGAAATTCTACAGCTCCCAGGCTCTCGGAGGCCACCAAAATGCGCACAAGCGAGAGCGAACGCTGGCAAAAAGGGGACAAAAGTTCGGTTCCTTGGCACCTCCCGGAGGAGGGGCTAGTTTCTATGGCCTTCCAAGCTCATCATCTTTGTTTCCCTGCAGATCATCATACT
>NW_010359246.1:0-26160 GCF_000414095.1 Morus notabilis | reverse complement strand
TTCCCTACAGATCATCATACTCAAGCATGGCTTCTCTGCCTCTGCATGGCTCTTTCAACAGGTCACTTGGTATTCAGGTGCATTCCATGATTCACAAGCCTTCTTCTTATGGCCATTTTCCCAACGTCATGATGATGAATAGTACTAGTTCCTCTCAGCTTTATGGACATAATGGCTGGCAAAGGCTGCCTATTGATCAGCAGCCAGCAATCGGGAGGAATTTCCACGCTGGAGAGGCCGGCGGAGGGCTCTCATCCTCCTCCTCCTCCTCCGGCGGTGGAGGCCCCGCCAGGTTCGATGCTGTTCGGAGATTTTCTCCGGAGGAAATTGGAGGGTTGTGGTGGAATAGTGGCCATCTGAAGACTAAGCAAGATGAGTTGCAGAAACTTGACTTGTCTCTCAAGCTCTAAGAAATCACTATCTTTTGTTTTTCTTTCTTTCTTTCTTTTTAATTTTGAATTTCTCTTGTTGTTAATTTTTTTTTCTTTTTTTTTTCTTTTTCAAATTGAGTGTCATTTTTTGTTGAGTAGATCCTCTTGTTTACTTATGTAATTAGATGCAACTTTTGTAAATGCTTGGAATATTTTGTTCTGAAATTCTCAACTTTGAAGCACTTGAATTTCCAAATGTCATTTAACTTTGTTTTTGTGAACTTGGGACTTTTAACTTGGAACAAAGCAAAGCACTTGAATTTGCTTTTTTCTATGATCTCACTTCAATTTAGGTTTGACGGTTACAAGGAAAGCAAATCTCCATACGTTAAAACTTAAAACAGCCTAGCTTCATTAAGTCTCGGAGGTTTAATTGTTCCTTAATTGCCTTTTAATTAGCAGTTTATTTTTGGATAATATGCCCAAGTTAAATTGAATTAAAAAAAAAAAAAAAAGAGGAATCCGAGTGATTGATGAAATTCAGATTGCAACAGTCATCTTGGATGTAGTAGTCAAATAATATTGATGCAGCTGTTATTCATTTCACCGATTCGAGTTTTCAGTTTTAAATTTCTATGACACCAAAATATAGCATTTCTCAAAAATTTTAAATATAACTTTAACAGAAAACTTTATTCGTAAAAATTTTAATATACAAAATGACTTGGAACGGTCGTGCACGATCATTGTTTACGCTAGGCGATTTAGTAGCTAGGTCACTCGATATAAAGGTTTTTGCTAATTTCACCTCCTATATGCCATATACTAGTAATCCTGATGAAAGTTAATCATCGGCCCAAACAGTAAAAACAAAAGAAGAACAAATTGGTGGTGGTAATAATTGTAGATGACAATTTAGTTCACCAGATATCAAACATGGGACTCCCTGATTAAGGTCATGTATCCTATAATTATATAGTGACATGGGGGCACAAAACGTGCACAAAATTGGATGCTTGTAATCGTCATTTCTCATAATTAATTGACGTGGTCGCCCACAAAATGTAATACAACTTGGACGGTTGTGATTGTCAAGAGACAACATCTATGACCCACCAGCAGTTAAAGTAATAGACCATCCCTTCCGATGTATTGAAGATTCAAAAGAGGTAGGTGTAGCAAACCCATGTGAGAACAGGGCAAAATAATGACCCTTTTGCTATGCCATCACATCATTTTTAATTACTCATAATATTATCCTATTATATTAATGAGTAAGCTTGATCACCTTTGATTTTTTACCAAGAAGATCTCTTGGGTGGGTCCAGATCCTTTCTGATGTTCACAAACTTAATAATGTGGAGTTTGTCATAATAATAGAACATAACTCTCCTCAAATTAAGATGTAAAGTAACTGAAAGAAGTTTAATTATGGCACTTAATTTAATCCAATTTCTAACATTAATCAAGCTAGGAAGGATTGTGATAGGGTAAACCGGCTGTCACACAAAAGTCTTGAAAATGAAATATTTGATTTTTCAAGTGTTGGATTTTCGCCACATGCTGTACATCAGTTGGGCTGTCCATTTTGTTTGTGTTACACTGCCTTATTCCTTACCATTTTTTGCCATTAAAATATTGGGGAACCATTGATTTCGCCTCTCAATTAAGGAACGGCTTTTGGAAATCTTATGTATATTATAAACTTGGAAAGAGATACATGAAAGATTTGGAGCTATCATGTTGCCGAAATTAGGTGAAAAATAAAGCATGACTTGGTCTTCCCTCACTAGTATAGTCTTTAAGGATTAAAGATGTTTTGTCGTCTTCCGGATTTATATATTGTGTCTAATCTTTTTAGATTAAGCTCTTTTGCTTATAAAAGTATATTATTTGTCCATTTCAATGGGGAAAAAATACAAAGAGATAATCAACATCAGGCACATGAGTGCGGTATAATACTACATGTAGCAGAAGACCTGTTGACAAAAAGCTCTGACTTAAAATAAACTCATCTTCACTTGTTAAAGAATAGAGTTCAAAACGCAAATTTAAGACACGTATTGATAACAAATCTAAAATTACATCTTGCACTAGTAGTGCTTCATATCCAATGACGTAATACCAATAAGTAAATTTTACACTGCGTTAAATATGAGTATGTGATAGCATTATATGCGTTCATCGGTATGCTCTATCAGCATCACTAGTGTTTAAAGATTATTATTTTACTTTCACATTATTTATGCAGAAAATTTTGTATTTGTTATAGTGATCTGATGATTAACAATTACATCCTATCAAAGTATTCTCCTGTGCATACTAATTATATTATTTAAAAAATGCTTTGTGACTCCATGTCATATATATAGCGCATAGTGTAAAGCCAACTTTACAGGGAGAACAGAGATAGGTCTTCCTCTCTTTATGCGGAGCCAAATAATTTTGCTCATATATCATAGATATACTTATATTTAAACAGTAGTAAATAATTATTGTCTTTCACATAATAAGCCTCTCACAATTTGAGAAACACATGACATGTTTTCTTCACAACTTAAACTTTTTTGCTGCGGTATTTTCTCTTAAAAAATTCAAATTTAACTTTTTGCTACAGTATTTTCTCTCATGTAAAATTCATTTTACAACTCAAATTCTCAACTCCAGCTGTGAAAAAACATACCATGAATATTGCTATTTAAGTATGAAAAGCTATTTGGAGAGATGGTGAATAAAGTGCTGAAGATGACAAAGTATGGCCTTACCAGGGGAAATAAAATGACAGTATATGACATAGAATATCCAACACTATAGGACATCAACTTTGAACTCGTGCACATTGCTGACAGACTAAGGGCCACAAAGCTCGGAATCTTATCCGTTATTTGACTGGTAACATTGTTGTCTAGCAATGAATCGTATAATCTATTTTGTTTTGTTTCATTTTTTATTTTTCCCTCTTCTGATAAGTGGAGCATATTGTGATTGAAAATTGAGTTCACTGCTTTAGCTAATGGCATTGGCAAAACCAATTGGACAAGTAAAGATTTAACGCTGGGAAATAAACATAGAAAACAAGAAAAGAAGTGGCCCGCAAAGCATCTACAGCTGTCAGATAGTTCAACATGACTCACAAAATTTTTTGAGCTACAGTGGGTGTACGAAGCCTAGTCAGTATCCTAATGTAGAGTTATTACGTGGATATATGGTATTTTCACGCATATTTTTACTTACTCTAATTTCTCAAATATTAGGTGGCACGAGTTTTGATTTTTGGAAAGGGCTGGTAAAATTTTACGCGTCATATCGAATTAAACCACATGCTCTATCACTTGTGCGGGCCCTATCAATTCCTTTGAGTTTCGGTCTTGCGTTAGTTGGGCCCCTGATCTTCGTAGACCAAGGGCGAACACTCATCGTTTACGGCATGGACTACCAGGGTATTTAATCCCGTTCGCTACCCACGAGTGTATTTGGCCTCAATTCCGAGCTTACTCCTATCAAAGAGACTGGCATTTTACTTCGTCCTCCCTTGTTTTGATCCCTTACTACTTGATACTAGGAGAATTAAGACAAATTGCTTGATTGCTTGGTCCGACAATACAGGGTCTTCAAGGAAGAGGTTAGGTGTTAGGGCTTTCTTTCTCACAGTCTAGGGACTGCCTTGCTTTTCTTAGCCCTAGCTACGCTACCGTAACCAGTTGTTAAGCTTCCCATCAGATAGTTCAGTCGAGCGGCGGAGATAGACACTTTGGATTCGGCAAGCTACTCTGCTTTCACAATTAAAATTAGAGAGCAACACAATGAGTTTAAGAGATACGAGGGGCGTAATTCTCTTCTTCGTCAATGTAAAAACCTACAGCAGTAGTTAAAAGTGAATGTAGCTCTTATATTAAAAGTGAACCATTATGAATCTTACATGCACGCTTGATTACATCTCTTTTAGTAAAGGATTAACACATCTTATCAGTGACTTTTTTTTGGCATTTCTAAAACTTGAAGCTCTTAATTGGGCAAGTGAAGGGAAGAAATCGTGGAGATATTAACCAGCAGTTCATTAATTATTGTAAAGCGAAGTAGAAATTGATGTCAATTTGTAGACGAGGGAATTAGGAACTTCATAACCAGGTCAGAAGATGGAAACAATCACGAAATGCATATTGATCTAACTTGTGTCTATTTATATACGTGCATTTACATGTAATAGGTGATAACTGAAAGTAGCTTTACAAACATAAATTTATCCCAAAAAATTTTTTTCAAAGGTAATAATGAAAGCTATTAAATTTCTTCGTCAAATTTTACACAAGTCTATGGCATTACAACCGGTCAAAATCACATGCAATGCTAGAAGTTGCATCCAGGTTGAATTTCCATTGACCAACACAAGCAAAAGTCTATATAAAATCAAATCCTCAGCCCAAAACTCCACTTCCTTCTTACTTTCTTTCAATAAAAGATTTCACAGTTTCCATCCATCTAATAAACTCGGTTTTCTCTTTGTTCTTCACGTACGCGTGCACAAAAGCAGCAAGTTCATCATTTATGCCCCTCTCTTCCAAGAATTCAAGAATTGCATCATCTAGTTGATCATCCAAATCCCTGAAAAGACCACCAAAAAAATCCAAAACAAAAAAAGAAAAAGAAATCAATAGTTAAAATGTAGGAGAAAGCAGATACTTCCAACAAAATCAAGTCATAATATTTTGTTCAACCGGGTTCTTGAACTTAAAATTTTAGCTTGTTTTTAGTTCCTCCAACTCCCAAGCAACAGAAGGAGCATTAACAAAAACTATCGTACTTGCATTCAGGGCCACCGTAAGGCTTATCTAGGACATTGTCGCATTTTCGGATGGAAAGCTTCTCAACCTCTAGGCCATCCGACCAAGCTGAACACAAAAATTCCAACACATTATCACTTCCTTCCTTGGAGATGTTGACAATCAGGGTAATGTGAAGATTCACATCTCCTTCTGCAGCATCCACAGCACCGGAATCTGGACCAGGGAGAGCTCCATCAGGCATTGTCGCTTCGATTTTTATGTCTTCCTTATCTCCGAATTTCCTAGTCAAGCTAATCCATTTTTCTCCAGGCCGATCATCAACTGAAAACGACTCAAATTTTGTAACTGGCTGTAACAGAAGGAAATATTAATATTACAACTTACACCCCGAAAATGCCAAAATTCTTTACACCACTAGAGTAAAACTTGGCTAAAAATATAGTCTTGCCATCATTTCTTTACAGACATATCCTTCTAACTGGCTGTAACAGAAGGAAATATTAATATTACAACTTACACCCCGCAAATGCCAAAATTCTTTACACCACTAGAGTAAAACTTGGCTAAAAATATATTCTTGCCATCATTTCTTTACAGACATATCCTTCTATTTCTTAGTTTACAAAGCAGTTAAGCAACAAAACCCAGCATAACATCAAATTAAAAATAGTGAATTCACATTTTATTTTTTTTGTGATTTCGAGAAAAGATAAACAAACAGCTTGGTTGAAATTTCTCGTCTTTTTTTCTGTCAGAGAGAGTATGAATAATCAAATCAACACAAGGATCGGCTCCAAGCAAGAATAGAGAAGTGAGTGAGTTGGCAATAATACCTGGTTGAGAGGAGAGCGGTCGAGTTCGTAACGGATCTCATTGCGAAGAAGCCTGAGGAGGTTTCCCTCGAAAGTGGATCTTCGCATTTCCGAAATGTAAGTTCTTGGGGATTGCGCTGATGAGAATTTAGGGTTTAACAGAGAGATTCGTGGTCTTTGTTGTTCTTCAAGTTGTGAAGCAAGAATTTTGGAAGAAGAAGATGATGATGATGACAGAGAAAGAAGGGGCTTTCTCAAAGGTCGAATTAACGGAGCCATTGAGGAAGCTTGAGAGAAACTGAATTGGGATTTTCGTCTTGGGAAGAGATTGAAGATTTTCCAGCAAAAAAATGCCGGTCTTCTCTTCTCTGTCTGGGGTTTAGGGACTTTTAGGGTTTAAGGTCTAAAAGTAAAAAAACCAAAGCTACTGGGTCCTAAAGTGAAAGTAGAAGAACCGTATATCCTTGAAAAATAAACGACAGTCGTTTAGAGAAAAAAGGGGAGATTTAGCGTTCAATCTAACGCCGTCGTTTTCTGTTCAGCAACGACTTCTTGCACGTGTTCAGCAAACGACAGTCGTTGTCGTTTACAGTTTGTTGTTACAAATAACTTTTCAAATCTTGTTGCCCAAAAGTCAGGAAACGACATTCCTTAACAGACATAAAGATTTTTTTTTCCCTTCAAGGTGAATAAACGGTATGCCGTTTTCATGACATCTAATCTGATTAAAGAAATATATCGTTTTGACAAGTAAACAATAGCGGCACTCTCCATATTTATGTCGTTTTAACTGAAAAAATGACCGTCGATTCCATTTTTATTTTTCATGTTTTTCAAAAAAAAAATAATAATAATATTTTTAAAACAACGTTTGGCGCAATAAAAACGAAAAATAAAAATAAAAATAATTTTTTAATTTAGTATAAAATGAGAGAGAAATGAAAATTGACTTTTAATAGTTTTTCATTTTTTATTTTTATTTTCTCCTCTCTCGAGCAGAGAGAAAGAGAGAGACATTAATTGGTTATTTTATACTGAAAACAATCTATTGATAAAACTTCTAAACGTATTTTTAAAAATGATTTATGTCTGAGATTGAAAACGTTTTTATTTTCATTTTCATATAAAAAAACAAAATTATTTTGAAGCGAGTTCCAAACGCACCCGACATTTCCTTTTTCGTGTAAAATTTGTTGCCATTATCCAAAATTCCAAACAAATGAAATATTTTTTACACCCCTTAAACTTTAATCTTAACAAATCTCCCTTAATTCTAAAAGTGTTGTACTCTAAAACAAAAAACATTGTAGAGTGCCCTCAAAAACAGCAATAAAATTTAAACGGAACTTGATTGGCAGAAAAAAAAAAAAAAAAAAAAAAAAAAAAAAAAAAAAATTGAAAATTTCAAATAATGATTAGAGCGCATCATGTCACTGCAACATTTATAAGGGAAAATAACGGTTTGCTCCCCCCCCTTTTTTTTTTTTTTTTTTTGACATAAATTGCTCTCGCTTACATTTTACGTTCGCATTTTGCATCTAAATGTGAACGTAAAGCTACGCGTCGCTTTTACCTCAAGTTGCTGTCGTTTCTCAGTGACATGAGGTACAAACTACAACATCAATACGCTTTCAGAAAAAAAAAAACAAGTGAAGCGGAGAACAAAAGTAGAATGAGATATCAGGAAGAAAAAAGATGCCAGAATAAATAGAACAAATCGTCACTTCACCCTTATGAGTTATAACTACTTGTTAAGGAGCAAAAAAATTAAAATAAAAATAAAAAAATCCTAAATCTAAACTAAACAGGAATTAAAATAAAAAATAAAAAATAAAAACACACACACACACACACACACGTGTTGTCTTACTCACATCGTATAAATTTATAAATACATCCCAACTTAACCACTTAATAGGATTTGGAATGTGAAAACTATGTTTTAAAGCCATTCAAATGTTTGTTCTTTCAACCAAAAAAAAAAAGCCATATCTCTGTTTAATTTTGTAGGAGGCTAGTAACAAATGAGCCCAACTAATCTGAATTTTTCAGGCTATGGTTATGCTCTCCTCAAATTTGAGTAGAAACAGGCCGTGACCAAAAAAACGTTAGCTCCCTTAGTTCTTTTGGAAAACTAGAAATAACTCTTTGTAATCACACTCATGAGTGACGAGCTCAACCAACATTTACTTGTAGACTCTTTAAACATTTCTGCTTAGAAAGCCTCACAAAATTCTATACATCCTTACATTCCAATGGACATGCTCGGGGCAGATTCTTACCTAGGCAATTGTCACACAACAAATTCTTCTTCCAAGATGTTTCACTGAACTAGACCGAGGAAAGATGACCGCCAAAAATTATTTCTTTCATGTTACGCAAAGATAGATACAAACAGAAAAAGAATGTCAAATGAAGAAGCTTAATTTTCACCTTTTATCATCTTGTGAGATACCTCCCCTTTGGTTGCTGTCTTTCTGACCCTGTGCGGATTTCTGTCCACTGAGACGGTCTTTCTCTTTGGATTCATTTGATTCGGATCTACTGTCCCTGCTGCTTGTCTCGGCAGCGAGATGTTTTTTCTCGTTACCATTTTGTTGTTCTTTCACCACTCCAGTACTTGATTGCTTCTTTGACTCGATCACAATTTCTTTCAGAGTTTCCTCTAGTTTCTCTAGTCTTGTTTTCACCTCCAAAAGCTCAGGAACAGATTCTGCTTCCTTTTCTTGGGTAGCTTTTAATTCCAGCTCTTTCGCTTTCTCTTCTTCTTCTTCTTTCTTCTTTTTCTGCTCCAATTCCTGAGAAGGTGATTTGATGAAGAGAAAAACATCAAACAGGGATGCCCTTAAAAAGGGTGGGAAGGAACGAGAAACTTCTTTCGGCTACTAGCAAGCATGAATAGAAACATCCAACTGTATGATCTCATTTAACATGAACTTTCACCACAAAAACTGAATGCTTAAGAATGGAAAAATTATGAAACACGCACGCAAAAACATTATAAAAATGAAAATGAAAGAAGATATTTCTGGTGTATCAGTTGACTACATTAGAAAATCCAAGGGTAATTGTGGCATGTCTGATGTGTCAATTGATTTTAGGTTAACTTAAAAAGGTATATTGAAGATCTACTATAACTGATATGGATAATGAAACTAGAAATACAGAGTCTCATCAAGTTCGAACTGCCTTTTTCGACCAATATGAATGAAAACAAAGGCGTATAGAACATACACGCAAAGGCAGTTTGTGCCTATCTAGCATTACAAAGCTGCATTCACAAAAATACCATACAAAGGATCGGCAAAGATTAAAGAAAGTTTGATCACCTCTTCCATCTTTCTCATCTCATATCGAGCATATTGAGCTACCAAATATACAGCTGTTACACATGAAATAGGTTCCTTCAGATAGTAGCACAAAACCAACAGACAAGTCAATTACACAAAAGATGATTTTCCATAATGATTTTTTTTTTTTTTTTTTAAAGATGATTTCTGTTTAAGCTGGTAAAATGTTATACCGAAGGAAGGCATCAAGGCAAAGAAGAGTTGTACCAGGTGGAAATCGATCCTGATGATCAAGAACAGCAGAGAAGAACATGTCAAACAACTAAGTAAATGCCAAGAAAGAAAATAAGTATTCAAGATAAAAAAACTGGATCAAAACAAAAGTAGACTTAAATCGATAGAACAAATGAATGGACGATATCATGCTTTCTCCTCAGCCCACTTCAACTAAGAAACCATCAAGTTAGCTACATAAAGTTAGTCCTATGTAAACAACAGTCTGTAATCTCATTGTAGGATTGGATTCACAATTTCTTTTTGTTATATCTAGTTTATTAAATCTTAACCTTAAAAGAGATTGGCCCTTTTCTCCAACTTCTCACGCAGTTATAAATTACTAAGCCGATTACCTACTCTCAGCATAAGTTTCGAACACCTATCAGCATGCGCAAAACTTGTTCGACGAAATGCCGGAGAGAACAAACACACAATCAAAAGCCCACGACATTTGCAACGAAACAAGCAACAGAAAATGCAAAACATAAATCGAATGAGCAGAGATTTGCGTGCTTTGAAATACCCAAATTTCCTCTTCTTGGGAGGATGAGTGAAGAGGATTTTGGCGGCAGCCGTGAAGTCGAGATTGTCAAGCTGCCGATACGTCTCGTCGTACTTGGTCAAACTGGACTCAGCCTTTTCGCTGCCATTGCCATTGTTGGTTGAGCTTGAGCCGGTGGCGGTGGGCTTACCGGAAAACGACCTCGTTTTAAATCGGTTCAAGGCTCGAAACCAGCTCTCTCTGGCGCGAAACATTTGCTTTGATTTGTTGGGTCTTTTTCGGGCCTAACAGTTTGTGCAGCAAACGACAAACGACAAGAGAGGTGCCCTTTTGAAAAAGACGAAGAAAATAATGTTGGATATGGACTGGACGTGGCTTTTGACGTAGACGTTTGGTTGATGAATTCAGAATCATTTTTAATTTATGTGTATTTTTTATAAAAAAAATATTATTATGAGTCTCGAATTATGACATAAATTTTCGTACTAAACACGTTGACTTAGTTATATTTTTGGATGGAAACGTTTGGGTAAAAAGGTTCAAGTGGTTTGAATCAAGAAGTTGTTTCAAGAATATTGGCAAAATTTTTTGAGACTTGAATTTGATGTTTTGAACTAAAAAAGTTTAAGAATTCGTTTAAAAGATATGCTTAAATTATGATTTGAGTTTTTTGGGCAAAACTATACGAGAGTGGAAATTTTAGAATTCAAAATTTTTTTGTGAGAAAAAAAACATTATAACATAATGATAATTTAAGTTTGAGTATAGCTTTCAAACAACTCATTAATAACTTGAGTTTAAGCCCCCGTGTTTTCTTTGTTTTGAATTAAGTTCAAATCATGTAATCAAACTTTTCATTTGAAACAATAAAAGTTTAAACCACCATATTTTGAACTTATTTATCAAACGAACTATTAAGCTCGACTCCTATAAAAATCAATCGAGATTATTTCACACTACTTGTTAAATGTTTGTTAATCCTTAATGGACTAAAGTGATACTTTCTATTTCTCGTATAAGATAAGATATTTTTAGTACGTAGGGAGGTCTTACAGTGGCGGATTTAAGTATAGCTCAATGGAACCTACTGCCCCCAATTAAATATTTTTTGAAAAAAATATTACCTTTAAAAAATTTAAAATTTTACACTTAAACTCCCACTAAAATAATATATGCCTCCATTAAAATAAATATATTTTTTTATATACCCACATTAAAATAATTTATTAAAAAAATTTAATGTACGCCCCACTGAAGTGAAAGACTGATTCCAGGTTGTATGATCAAATTTTAGAGAAGTTGCTTCCCGTGACCAAAATTTTAGGGAAGCTATGGTTGTTCATCGTCTTCATACCTTTTATTCACACACACACACACACACAAATATACACACACACACACACACACACACACACACTTTTGGTGCAATTGTTATTACCGCAATACAACTTATGTAGTTGTCTCCTACCTCTTAGTATTGTCATTATATAACAAATTAACAATAACTTTGAAAAAGGTATAAGTTATAACAACCGCAATTTAGATTTACAAGAAAAAGTACATGATTTATCATGAATTTATGAAAATTTATTATTTTTATGATTTTAAATAATTGACTGCCATCGTGGCCTTTTATTTTTGTCTTTATTAATTTAATAATAATTATTTATTTTGAGTGTAGTGATATAAATAATATTTTTTATTATTATAAGAGGTATTTTTTTATTTTTTTTAAAAAATTTATTATTATTGCACTTGTTTAAAGTCATTATTTCACAAGTGGTTGCAGGCATCTACTAACTGTAACAGTTACACACCCGATTCCATCACAAGGTGTAAAATCTAAGTCCCTATATTTATTATTTTTGTTTTGTTTTGTTTTTTTTAAAAAGTCATTATTTCATAAAATGAATGTTTCCATAGACTTCAATTCTTGCATCGAATGTAATGTGCGTGAATACTCTCTTGCTTGTCAATATTCGTATTGCAAGCGTAAAACTGAAGGACTCTACAAAGGGCCTATGTTCAACTACCAGAAATGTGATGAAACGTATGGTCAGATGTGAGTGATGCTATAGGTATGCAAAATACGTTTCATAGCAATTTTCTACAGTTTATATGTCGTCGTATTGTTAATTATATATTATCAATCTAAAGGAGACGTGTATTTTATCTTCGTGAAAAAAGGCTGCCCAAGTTTGAATTTTGAAAAACAAGTCAATAATTTTCTACCCCATCCTAATATCGAAAAACTCCTCAAAGTCAAGTCACAAGCCAGTACAGTTTGAACCGTTTTAAATATGTATTAAAAGATGGAACCAAATCTGCAACCTCTACTCCAATACCACTAAACCATATTACCGTCTTAGGCATCTGGATATTGTTTTACATTTACGTTCTTACAGTTTTGGTCAATGATCTCAAAAATAACTGCTCTCATGATTTTCCCTTTTGAATTCTCAAATGATTATCCCATCAAAACTGTCATTTTTTTTCCTTCTAACCATATCCGATAATTCAAGCAATAAAATCATTGTGCTATACCGTTTGACAAATTTGAACACACGCATAGTTAAGTCACATACACGAGTGTTATGTATATAGACATAATTAAGCCTCGTTCATTTCACCGATTCGAGTTTAAAATTTGAGTTTTGTTACAGTAAAAAGCTTTCATAAACAGTCACATCTAACTTTTTTACTACAGTAAAAGCTTTCACATAAAGTCACATCCCAATTCAAATTAATGAACTAAACAGACCCTTAATTTACATATAGATATAATTAGTTTACATATATCTACTCTATCTCCTAAAAGTGAGAATGGATTTTCAGAGGTTTCGTTGCTCCTGTTTAGTTACTCTTCTACCTTTTTCATTTCACTTTCTTAGCTTTATTTATTTATTTTTATTTTTTTAGTTTTTCTTTTTCTCTTCATTTTTTCCTTTTTTTTATTTAATCTTTTAATCTTTAATTTTTATATATTCTCAAATATATCTCATTTAAAAAATTTTCTTACAGTTATTTGAAATATTATTTTTTAATTTCCCTGTTAAATTAATTTATTTTCAAATGTGTTCATACTCTTTACATGAACTTACTTGTGATCCTCATAAAATTCAGCTTCAATTGCGAAACATTTTACACAAATTTTTTTCTTAATTTTTTTTTGTTTTTTTTCTATCTTTTATTTCAGATTTTTTCTCACTTTTTGCCTTTATTTCTTTTATCTTTTTTTTTCTCTTTTTATCCGACGATTTATATAATTATAGTTTTAAACGAGTCACACCCATGAAACCCGCATTTTTTACTGATATCTATTAAAAAATCCTAAAAAAGTCTCACTTTTTGCCCTTATTTCTTTTATCTTTTTTTTTTCTCTTTTTATCTGACAATTTATATAATTATAGTTTTAAACGAGTCACACGCATGAAATGAAACCGCATATTTTACTAATATCTATTAAAAAGTCCTAAAAAAGTTGATAAGAGACATATTTCCAACCTCAACGTGTATAATGAAAATCGATCCTTGAATGTTAGGTAAGAGATTCCAGTACTTTTTTTTTTACGTACTTTCTCTTCTTTAGTTATTGTTTGCATAAAATAAAAAAATAAAAAATAAAAAAAATAAAAAACTTTGGCTCGAATTTTGAATATAAAAGCTTTTTTAGATCACGAATAAATATATATTGTAATCATTATGAAAATTTCAACAAATTGAAACATAAATTGTAATTATAAATGTTGTAAGCTAGCAATTTGACCCTAAATTCTACTTTTTTCATATTCTCTTCCTTTCTTCATCTCTCTTGTAGATTCTTCTCTCCGACGACCTTTTTTTCTTTTCTAATTTGTAGTTTTAACAGCTTCATAATGCATACAGATATTGATACTTTTAAATCTCATTCTACATTAGTAGTAATGAATTTGGCTACTCAGATCTTAATCTTGCTATTTAGATTGGAGAAACTAACGTGATTTTTTTTGTCACTCATTTTATTATTTTTTATATTTATTGTTTGACATGTGTACTTTATTATCTTATTTTTTATTTAAATAATAATTATTTTATGTTAGTGAAGTTTAAGTGTCAAAAAATTAATGTAAAAAGTGAAAAAAAAAGTGATAGTAAGAGTCACGCTAGTATTTCTCTTTTAAGTTATTTTTTGTGTCGTTTTTGTATGGTTTTATGTTAAATGTATAATTTCTAGTAGATACGAACAATTTTAGGCATACAAACATTGACATCAAATTTATTATTGCGCTAATAAAAAAGTTTTATACTTCAAACGAAGGAGATTTTAAAAGAATTGAAGATTTTTTTTTACTAGAGCATTAAAGCTTAATTTCTATCTTTACAGAGCTTGTGCAATAAAAAACTCATCTATATTTTTCGGTAAAAGCAATGACTTGTATAAGAATGCGCATCGGGTGGAATGAGATCGGGTATCCTTCCACCACCCTACCTCTGTTTTCACCTTTGCATCATATACCTGCCCTTATAACTCCGAAGTCATAGTCAGGGTCGGAAATTCCCATCCAGCAAGCTTTTCTTATACTTACCCATTTACCTAATAACAAAAGATATTGTGACCAATTAAATATAAAATTGATCAACATAACACTAATATCTTTTCTTATACTTACCCATTTACTTAATAAAAAAAAATATTGTGACCAATTAAATATAAAATTGATCAACATAACACTAATATCTTTTAAATTTATAAATTATTAAGGTATTTTAAGATAGTAAAATAGTAAAATACTTTTAATTTTTTTTAAGTACATAATTTTTAAGTACTAGTATAATATATAGCATATATTTGTATTAAAAATATTTTTTAAAATATATATGTATATCGGGGTAGGGGTGGGGCGGGGGTACTTCATCTTCCCCACCCCCCGCTTTCGATTCGGGGATAATATAAATTCTATATCCGCCTCCATCCCTGTTTAAGAACCCTTATATCTGTTCTATTCAAAGGGGTACCCACATTTACGAGTAAAATGCTCATCTTTAAACTTGTATCTTTTGTTTAATATAAGAGACTATATCGATATTGGTATCTTCATGGAATTTATACTTATATTAATATTTTAGTTGAATAAAATGTTATATTTATTCTAGAAAAAATTATAAATATTACGAAAATAGATAGATCTATATTTAAACAATTAATTATAAACAAAAAAATCATAACTATCGGTTTCTGACTATTAAATCTGGTGAAAATCAAATCATATTTAAAAAGTATGCAATAAAAATAATTTATGATGTACCGGAAGCTTAATTAACGAAAAAAATGAAACAATAAAATAAAGTGGTAAATAAGTTAGTATGTTGATTCACACAATATACCTGAGAAACTATTTCAAAAACCGTTGATTCACACAGAATACCAGAATTTAAGATAAAATTGAGAGAAAACTCAAAATTTTATTCAACTAAACTAGTTTTTATTACAAAAGGACGTCTAAATGTATAGGTAAAATGAAAATTGAAAACTAGCCTATTATGAAATAAAAATAATAAAAATATGAAATTTTCTAAAGAAGGAAAATTTTGAACTGGAAAGAAGAATTAAAACTACCCGACATAAAAAAAAAAAAAAAAGAAACGCAATTAAAATTGAAATTCGAATTTCTTAGGTTAAACTTATTACAAAAATGGAAATTATTAAAAATGAAAAAAAAATTGCTATTTTGAAGGCCTAAACGATGAAATTTCCCTGAAAAACATCTCACATCGTGGCAAAACGACGAGTTTTGTTCGTTGAGCCGCTTCCCCCTAAAAACACATTTTTTTGTTTAAATCTAACATTGCCAAAGGACTCCATGAAAACTGAAAAAAATATCTTATTTGGTTTTGAGATGTTTCTAACGCGTCATACAAATAAGATTTTTTTGCACCGCATCAATCTAACAACAATAATTAGAGACTTTTAGGTAGTTCAATTTGTAAGGACCTACTAGAGAAACTCTCATGAAAGAATATAAAAGATAAACTTGAATCAACGAATTGAATGATACCTTAAACTCTATAAGCAATAAATCAACTCTTTCAAAACAACTTAATTTACAATGTAGGTTTTCATTCATTTAAAATATTTTAGATCTAGCCCTCAAAAATTATAAAATTACTTTAGTGGATATTTGGTTCATTAATTTAAAATTATAATTCATAATTATTTTTAATTTATGTATATTTTTTATAAAAAAAAATACTATAATAAACCACGAACCACGATCCGAACCTTACTTCAACCCTTCTCTCGCTCTCGCCCTCAATAATTATTGATATGAGTTTAGAAAGAAAGAGAAAAGAAAATTGAAATTTGCATGTGTTACCCAGTCTATGCACAGTTGTTAGTGTAGCCTGCAAAGGTTGCAAAGGCTATTACAAGACATGATTATGACCTCCTCTAAACACGACAATCCATCCTCTATAATCTTTAAATCCATTTCTTCGATAATTCAATGCCCATTTCACTCTTGGGTCAACATCAGCCAATAACCATTCAACAAGAAGATTAGGAATTTGGGATAAATAAATGCAATAAATAATTATGAGCTTTCATTAGTTTTTAATAGTATAATAATAGATACACTTCTTATCTGGGCTGGGCCCCCTTCCTCTTCCTATGCATCCGAAACCTCATATTTATTTGGATTTATGACTCAAAAAGAAAAAATTCACAAAAATAATAAATCCCACTAATTACAGGTCATAATAAAATATGACACGCATCCACTATGTACCATAATTGCGTACGTTACTTTCTCCCAAAAAAAAAAATTTTCAAAAATTCAAACAAGGAATGAAATGAAACCCAGCTCACAGAATCGGGGGTGTAACTAATCTCAATCATTACTGTAATTCCAACTAAATCCAAGCCCTTTTTTTTTTTTTTTTTTCAAAAAACCCAGATTTTATTATTCTTATAGATAGGATTATATATCCATCAACACCCAAACTATACTCCGAAAAAGGAAAAAGAAAAATAGACAGTGCAGCACCACTTCCAGTACTTGCCCGCCGGTGGAACCCATTAGCAGAAGATTCTCATTCCTTTTCCTATATATACATATATATAAAATTTTATAAACACACAAGTCTCTTTTTCTTTCTTTCTTTGTTTTTTTGCCCGATTTTTATTAATCTTCTTGTGTAATGGGAAAACCACTGTGGAGCTGAAAAGGACTGGTGGTTTTTTTTTTTTTTTTTTGAAAGAGAGAGAGAATGTTTTGCAGAAAATCTTGCAGCAATGAGGAAACGGGATCTGTGCCAGTGTACCTCAATGTTTATGATCTGACACCCATTAATGGCTACGCCTACTGGCTTGGTCTCGGAGTTTACCATTCTGGGGTACAAGGTTTGTACTTTCTTCATATAATTTTCTTGTTTGGGATTTTTTTTAATGGTTCTCTAAATCCTTGGATGGTGCAATCTAGATCTGAATTTGAATTCGAATTTGATTGATTAATCATCGGAAAACAGTTTTGCAATACATTTTCTTTGTTGGGTCTTTTTGTTTTTGGGAAATTCTGGCTTCACTCGAACAGAATAGAGTCCAGATTTAGTGAAAAGTGAGAATCTGAAAAGGTTTCTTTTTTTTTTCGTTTTCTTTTTTTGATTGTTTGTTTGATGAGAATGTGCAAAACAAAAGAGCAAATCTTGGGTTTCAGAATTCAATATTTGAACTCTCTAGTCTCTTCTGTTTCCCAATTCCAATCAAATCTAAACTTTGATTATTTACTTTCAAAAGAATTCTGATAAAAATGTATTGCTTGCAGTTCATGGAATTGAGTACGCATTTGGAGCACATGAGCATTCGACGACTGGGATCTTCGAAGGAGAGCCCAAACAGTGTGATGGGTTCACATTCAGAAAAACAATTTTGATTGGGAAAACGGATATGGGACCTGCACAAGTAAGAGCAGCCATGGAAGAGCTTGCAGAGGATTACAAAGGAAATGCCTACAACTTGATCACCAAAAACTGCAACCATTTCTGCAATGAGGCTTGCATTAGATTGACTGGAAATCCAATCCCAAGTTGGGTTAATCGCCTTGCAAGACTCGGTAACATATGATTCTTAATCTTACCAGTGTTTTCCTAGTTACATGATTATTATTCCACTTTGACCTTTTTAGTTTAGACCAATTGAGTAGTTAGTTCAACTAATTAGTTAAAAAAAATTTGAAATGATAGTAGACATTATTATTTTTGTTTTCTTTTGGGTTGTATTATTAAAAATTAGTGAAAAGGAATAAAAGGGAGAAGAGAACACATAATAAACAATATTAACGTGATTCAGCGTTGCTAAGGAAAAGAGAGAGAATTCACTAGTAATAAACACCATATAAATACATAAAAATTACCTAATTGAGAATGTTATTCAGGACTATGAGATATCTTAACATGTTTGGTTCATGCGTTTAAATCAGTAATATTAATTTTAGCATTTGAAATTTAAATTTCTTATAAAAGAAAAACACCGTAACAGAATCAAAATTATGAGTTTAAACACATGAAGCAAACAAGCTCTAACTTTTTGTATGTGCATTAAAGATAAATTATGTAATATTGCAGGATTCATGTGCAACTGTGTTCTTCCTGTGACTTTAAACTCAACTAAAGTTCGACATCATAGGATTGAAGACAATAATAACAAGCCTTTGGAAGGAGAGAAGAAGAATCTGACAAGTAGTGAGTCAAATGGTCTGCCTTGTTCAAACTCTTCCTCTTCAGCCTCTTCTTCTCCTTCTACCGCTACAACTCGCAGAGGTAGAAGCAGAACCAGGCGGCCTCTTCCGCCATCTTCTCCTTTGATTGTTGGCTCTTCAGCATCTTAAAGCCATGTTTTCCATTTTTCCAAAATGCTCATAAAAATGAAACACAAAAGCAAAAGAACAAGAAATTCATAGTCTAAGTTCTTATTTTATTTTGTTTCTTCTGTGGTGTTATAGTGGCTAACATCATATTGAGCAAAGCATGCAGCACATACCTGCACATGGGTATGCTTTCATTTTTTTAGCAAGTGATGATGTGTTTGAAACTCGTTTCAAAATGATTTTGTTTTTTGTATGAAAATAAAAATGAAAACGTTTTCAATCTCAGACAAAAATTATTTTAAAAATGCGATTAGTAGGTTTATCAAAAGATTATTTTCAGTATAAAAAAATCTATTAATATCTCTCTTTCTCTACTCAAGAGAGGAGAAAATAAAAATAAAAAAATAAAAAATAACTAAAAGTCGTTTTTCATTTCTGTCACATTTTACACTAAATTACAAAACCATTTTTATTTCTGTTTTTTATTTTTAATTATACCAAATGTCGTTTATCTCCTGTTTTCATTTTTTCTTTCTCGAAAAACATTAAAAAAAAAAAAAAAAAAAAAAGAACTTCAAACACAGTTGATATGTTTCTGCAAAGGTTACCTCATTTTATTGGATTTTCATTTTTGTTTCTCTTGTACCCCGCGCAGATGGAAGTTTTGAATTTTTCTTGGATAAAAGTTGAGATTGGATGTTGACAAGCTTGTATTTTTTTTCTTCCTTTTTCTCTTCTATTGAAAATTATGTGATCACAAAGTGGGACAATAATGCGACAGAACAGAATAGTCATACGAGAGGGAAAAGGAGATTCAGAAGTGATATCAATGTTGTTGTGGTTCAAATGTGTTTGCTAAAGCCCCAAGGCACGGTGAAGACAGTGAAAACTGTGTTTTCTTTTTTTCTTCAAGATGAAGTAAATATGTTCAAGCCTGTCCTTGTAACTTTGTACTTTAGCGGGGGAAATTTGGACGAGGAAAGTGCTATGTTGAAATGATCAATCCCCTGAATATATGCTCTTAAGTCTCGGCTTTAAGTATTCCATCTTCTTTTGGGGAAAAAAGTCGTTATGGAACGTTTGTACTTTAGCATTTTATCAAGTTGGTTCAAAAAAACAATATCACCCGAATATCTCATACCTCTATTTTGGAAGATGAAATTATGATTTTGCCCCATTTGTTCAAAATATTATTTTTCAAGTAAAAGGGTTGTCTTTCAAAGTTGTATTTTTTTTTTTTTTCAATTTCAGGCCTTTTATTTTTGAGGAGTTTTTCCCATAAGATCTCTTTATTAGTAAGACCTAATTTCTGACTATTAAATATAATTAAAATCACATATAACTGAAAAAATATGTAGAATATATAATTTTTAATACAAATTTGACGGCTGAAAACATAAAACTATTGACAATTTGTTTTTTCTTAGTCCACCAGAGAAGCATCTTTTTTTTTTTTTTTTTTAAGCTTTTAGATTGAAATGATAAAATTGTGATTTGTCTCATAGAAAGGACCGAGAACCGTGAGTAATTTTTCTTAAAAACAACAAGAGACCTCAATAGCCAAAGGGGCCAGAGGACATAAAATTCACTATCATATTCTTTTTCGAGTAGCAAAAAAAAAAAAAAAGCACGAGACCTCTATAGAATTTTCCGAACACAAGGGACCTATCTTAATAAAGTCGAATACTAAATGGTATGCATTTTCCCTATGTTCTTCATTGGATTAAAAAATTGTATTGTACCAAAAAATTTAAATAAATAAAAAAGGTCCACTAGTCGTCAATCATGGACCTACTCGACAAGAAAGGAAAAATGCATCATTTAACATATTTCACACCTATATTTAAAATAAATAGCATAATTTCTTAATGATAGAAAACTATAGCATATTCTTACTTCACTTTTTACATAGAAATTTTTATTTCCAATTTTATCCTTTTCGGACCTAATCCCAAACACTAAACCCTAATATAAAATTTCCTCTCTCTCTTCAGCTGTTTCTTCACCCCTTTCTCTCTATTGGACAACCCATAGCTGTTGAAAATGATGTCTTTAAAGTATGAGATATAATAAGGATATTTTATTATTTGATTAATAAAATAGTTTATTCATTATTTATGTGCATGTATTATTGAATACTTTATGAATATCATTAAAAATTTCACGATTATTTATATAACTTTAAATATTGTATATACGTGTTATATACGAGAAGATAATATTTAAGGATAATGATCGAAACGATGTTCGTAATGAATTTAATTAAAGTTTTAGAATCTTTAATTAAAACATTACTAATACATGTCATTCTCATTAAGAATGAAATGGTATTATCTGCATCATTAATATAGAGGGATATTGAATAAGTATATTATGCATAGTGAGATTATGTAGAATTGGGACACTGACACAATTTGATTTTCTGATAATTTCTGTTAAATATAGAAAATCAAAATTTTAGTCTATCGATGGTCATATATAGAATGATCTTAATCCTGAGTTGTTAGGAGACTCCTATTTGTAGATTCGTGTTTTTTTACTTACTCAGTACGGATTTTGAGATCCTAAATCCTATTCTTTGTATTTTAGAAACATGATGAAATGGATAGCCGGGAATGCTAATATATAAGATGGAATCCATTCCTTCTTCTTTGAAGTATCAGATAAATAATTTTCTTGAGGGTTGATTCGGTACTTGAATAAGTAACGTGCTCGTATTCATGAATATGGTTTATGAATATATTATTCATTATAGAATTAATAGTACTCAATGATAAAGATGTAATTAGAGAGGTTAGGGGATTTTACGAAGCTCTAATTATGAATTATTTATGAATGATCAATCTATATGTAGTGATATATCAAATGGGCACTTCAAGTTCTTATAAGTAAATTATGTCTATAATTTTGAGAGTGCAATTCTAAGTTTTTAGTGGAGTAACTTTTTAGAATTAATAGATTAATTAATTAATTATTAATTTATTGGAGCTTGGAATTATAGGTTCATGAGTCCTAGCGTCATCATTATATTATTTGCAAGATAAGATGAATTATCAAGATTTTATTTCACTCGCGAATAGTTAATTTCGAGCTGGCTTGTAACTGTTGGATGATTTTGGCTAACTTGGTTGATTTCTTGAGACAATTCTTTGTGTAGTGTCCTTTTTCTCCGCAGTTGAAGCATCGGTCTGACTTAGGGCTGTCTCGTCTCTTTCTTCTAAAGAAACGAAACTTTTTTCCTTCTTTTCTGTCAGACTTTTTTGGCCTTCGAGACCACAGCTCATAGAGATGTTCAACCCTCTCCCATGGTGGAGGAAAGAAGTCTCAAGACTTCTTCAAAAATACAGTATCTGGACCTCTCCAGCAAACATCCCTCGGGTACACACTGTATTCCTCCTACATCGTCCATATCTGCTCAACTCGCAAACACAAGGGCTATACACACAACATGAAGTGTACGCCTGGCATACTAGCTTTAATTATCCACAGTCACTTAAGGACATCACAGATGACCTCGTCAAGGTACTGTGTAGAGAAAATGGTCACCAGCCAAAGCTTCCTCTAATTATTTTATCACACACTGTGGTGGGACCATAGGGGGCGTGTGATACAGGGAAAAATCTCACTGGGATTTAGTTGCTTGCTCTCCAAGTAATCTGATTTACTTGTTTGATAAGTTTTCTAAATTCAAAAAAGAAAGTAAAGTGTTACTTTATTTAGAATTGAATTTGAACTAAAATTGAAAACCGAATTAAAGAGGAATTTTTTTTCTCTCTCTTACATTGTGTTGCGGGCCCCTTAGTAAATGAGAAGGAAAGTTTGTTTTCAAAATTAAAAGGGAAATTGCATTTTTAATGAGATTAAAAATATAATAACTACTAATTTCCTATTATTTTGTCTACATGTAAAAGAGTTCTCCTTATGCTCTATAAATAAGAGATAATAGGAATTGGAGAAGATGATTTTGACCTCCTAATTCCTTAAGTTGGCCGAAATTTAGAGAAAGAAAAAGAAAAAGAAAAATTCTATCAATTTTCTCAATTCTTTCACATACATGCGTTAATAGTGAAAGAATACTAAATTATTAAGTAATCTGATAATTATACATTGAGCAGATACTCATCGTCTTGTGAATTTCAAAGAGTAAACGAAAAAGACTTTGATATTCTAAAAAAACTTTGGAATAAGAATCGTTCGTTAGTCAAAAACCTCAAAATATCGTCATAATCATTGGCAAGATATTTATTATCACAAATTAATAAAATTAATTTATTATTACATAAATTAAAATAATTTATAGCTTATTTAAAAAGTTTTACAAAAATTTATTATTATACACAACTCACGCTACCACGTTTTTGCACTCGAAAACGTTTCGAAAACCAACAATAACCTTCTCTCTATTTCATCTCAACGAGATTGCTGAATCTCTAGTTCGTTGTTCAAGGACGACGATGACGGAGATCGCCATGATCTCCGGCGACGCACGACCTTGTCACCACTGGAGTTGTCGCGAGTTCGAGCAGCGACAGCGGCGGAGATCGCTTTGATCTCCGTGATCTTTGACGGAGATTGTAGATCGAGGTCGTCATCTCACAGAACGAGGCATCGTGCCGTCATTGCAAAGCTCGGATATGCTTTGTCTCCATCGGAATCAGACCGAAGCTTCTCCGGCGTCGGATCTGCTCTCCTTTCCCCTCCTGAAGCCTAGTCTATAGTCTCATCCGCCGTCCGAAGCTCGGATATCACAAATGGAGGATGACGCCGATCTAGTTCAGCCACTCCGGTCACCTTCATCGCGGAAATCGTCACCATCAGATCCTTTCTCTCTCCGATCTTTGATGGAAGCGTTCCTTTTCGGTGATTTTGGTTTTGTCTGGGTTTGTGAAAACTGAACATCATTTTTGCCGAGTTTTGTTGAGTGGTTTGTTGATTTGGTTGTGTCGATTGTTTCCCGGAGGATTCAAACTATGTGATTTGAATCATTTTTGATTTACGTAAATTTTTTATGAGAAAAAATACTGTAGCGAACCATGAATCATGATTCGAATCGGGAACGAATCCCTCTACCAAACATAATTATTCTTTTGAAAACTAAACATATGTAATTTTCAAATATAAACATATTACTGTAGACATACCACACTTTCAGGAACCCCAGGTGGTGGCAGCGAGAGATTTTTTGGTGGAGGTCCACGTAAATATGATCTCTTGTCAAATCTCCACTCACCAATTTTACCATATGTCAATTCACCCTGCATAAGAAGCAGCCTTAGATGCAGGTACTAATTTTGAATTACAGAGAGGTAATCATTTTTCGAAATTTAGAAAGCACTCAGCTCTCTCAATATTTTAAAAATAATGATAGTAAATGAATTATAGATGGGAATCATTTTTCAAAATTTAGAGAGCGAATTTAAAGAAAAAAATTAAAAAACAGGATCACATCACTATAATACAAAAGGAATATAGAAAGCCATAACTGGAATAGCAACTTATCATAAGCTAATGATAGAAAGTAGGAAAGATATTATTTTACCTTTAAGTTGTAGTCACATCCATAAGTAAAATGAATTATGAACTTCTTACCAATGTCCAAATCCCACGGGGGCTGAAAATTTAACAAGAAAAGAATTCATTAGAAAAGCTTCTGTGTAAACATGCGACAAAATTTGTCCCATTTCTTCTCATAAATGGAAAGAAAGGTAAACCAAATTATAATAAAAGAGCTTCACTAGGTTACATATCAAACCTGAAGCATAAAGTCCCTCCGGAGAATATGCTGCACCCCATGTAAAGCAGATGCCACAGCATAGGCATACCTTTGTTCAACAAAAATGGATCAATAAATATACCACTACCAGCTAGATTTGAGAAAATGGTAAACTATGCAATCCCTTTGTTTTCCTGTGCTTACATTTCTAGCACCCATCCGAAAACTTTGTCGGCCTCAGGGTCGTCTTTCATTCTCAAAGAAACATTCATCCAGGTAGGAGCAATCTTTTCCAGCAAGTCCTGACTTAATGAATCCGCATGTTAGACTCTTCTTTTTTTTCTCAAGCACATGTAAATGACGAAAATAACTGTAAAAACAGTTGTGGTAGAGATGGTCAAAACAACAATGAAAAAGGTAAAGTAGGGGAAAAGAAGGAGAATCTCCATGCCGAAAAAAATAAAAAAAATCCTTTCTATCTCATACCTCCAGAAGTTTTGTTTCCAAAGACAAAATACAATGTCCATTACCAGAGCAAGATCAAGCCATAAGTTAAACAAGCAATTCCAATATTGTTACCTTCCTGATAATGACAGGGGAATTGCCAATTGGATCAATATTTGTCACCGGGCCATTTTCCTCGGGATAAAACTTCCTCAAGATCTTTTCATGCTGAGCAGGCGTAATGTAGAAAAATGGGAAACCAGCAGGATAATCTCCATGTGCCAAATTAGGGAGAGGCCTCACAAATACATGATCAGGCTCTGCCATCAATATGTATCTGCAGCAATAGAGCGAGGAAATGGTTTAGATACATAGTTAAGGTATGTCTCAAACAATTCAAAACCATCAACCAAGAAAAAACTCACTCTTCTTCAATTGTAGCCTTCTCTAGCCACTGAACGAAAGCCCATGGTCTGTTTAACACAATATACCCCTGTACAGAGGTTACAATCAGCCCAACAAAGTCTAAAGAGAATATAATAAATTAGATACGTGCACACTGATAATGACAACAAAACGTATATGGCTACAAGAGTTAAATATGAGGAAAAAGAAGGAAAAACGGCCTCTAAATGGTCCTTTTCTTTTTTGGAAAGGAAAACAAAACTGTTGGTACTGGTTTGAGTCTTTTAACACTTTATAAGACAATATGAATAATGCGGAAATATAAAATAAAAGAACACTAGAACAAAGAACAAAGAAAAAGTACCTATGAGGCACCACTCTTATAATATGTATATAATAGTATAATTATGTATGCATGTACGTATGACTATGAGGCACCAGTCATAAATATGGGCGAAAAAGGGACAAAAATCATAGTTCAATTTTCAGATTATAAATAAGAGGAATAGCTAGCGAAAAGACAACGCAGAGCACAGGCATGTTCAGTATCTTGAGAACTAGTTTAGGATCTATGGAAGAAAAGAAACAAGAGTAAGCGAAGACCAGAGGTTATACTTGAACTTGACAAGTGAACTTGAAATATTAGAGTGCTGTTCTTGCCTGTAAGGTAATCAAAGCATAAACTTTTGGTTCTTCATATTTTATTTTATATGCTGATCGGAA
>NW_010359245.1:1433-1602 GCF_000414095.1 Morus notabilis | reverse complement strand
CGCTCTACCACCGCCACTAGAATGGCGACAACGGTTGGTGTCGAAACGGTGCGCATCAGCTGAAGCTCTCTTCACGCTCTACGACTGCCCCGGGAAGGGCGACAAATGTTGGTGTCGTAACGGGGCCCATCAACCGTTAGATTAAAGAAGCTCTCTTCGTGATCTACGA
>NW_010359245.1:0-718 GCF_000414095.1 Morus notabilis | reverse complement strand
CTCTACAACCGCCACGGGAACGGCGACATCTTTTGGTGTCGTAACGGGGCCCATCATCCGTCATATCGAAGCTCTCTTCGTGCTCTACAACTGCCACGGGAACGGGGACAACCTTTGGTGTCGTAACGGGGCCAGCCCATCAGACGTTATATCGAAGCTCTCTTCGCGCCCTACCACCACCACTGGAATGGCATCAACGTTTGGTGTTGAAACGAGGCCCATCAGCCGTAAGATCAAAGCTCTCTTCGCGCTCTACAACCGCCCCGGGAAGGGCGACCAATTTTGGTGTCGTAACGGGGCCCATCAGCCGTTAGATCGAAGCTATCTTCGCGCTCTACAACCGCCCCGGGAAGGGCGACCAATTTTGGTGTCGTAACGGGGCCCATCAGCCGTTAGATCGAAGCTATCTTCGCGCTCTACAACCGCCCCGGGAAGGGCGACCAATTTTGGTGTCGTAACGGGGCCCATCAGCCGTTAGATCGAAGCTATCTTCGCGCTCTACAACCGCCCCGGGAAGGGCGACCAATTTTGGTGTCGTAACGGGGCCCATCAGCCGTTAGATCGAAGCTATCTTCGCGCTCTACAACCGCCCCAGGAAAGCCGACAAATGTTGGTGTCGTAACGGGGCCATTCAACCGTTAGATTAAAGAAGCTCTCTTCGCGATCAATGAATGGTACGGGAACAACGACAACTTTTGGTGTCGTAATGGGGCCCATC
>NW_010359244.1:1444-1662 GCF_000414095.1 Morus notabilis | reverse complement strand
TGCCCACGCTCCCCAGGGCCTAGCTAGCCGTGGTATCATCACGTGGGCATAACGAATAATAATACTAATAATAATAATACTAATAATCTGAGCTTTCGAGATTCCCGACATTCCCACGCTCTCCAGGGCATGGCCGTGGTATCATCACGTGGGCACGAAGAGACTCCATTCTTAGGAACCGAGCATTCGAGAATCACCGGCGTGACCAATCTTCCGAG
>NW_010359244.1:0-1219 GCF_000414095.1 Morus notabilis | reverse complement strand
AGGTTCCCCAATGTCCCAACGCTCTCTCCAGGGCAAGGCCGTGGCAGCATCACGTGGGCACAACGAGGCTCATCTCTTCGGACCGGGGCAACTGAGGATTCCCGACGTGCCCACGCTCACCAAGGCCTAGCTAGCCGTGGTATCATCACGTGGGCACAAAGAATAATAATAATAATAATAATTATACTAATAATCCGAGCTTTCGAGAATTCCTGACATTCCCACGCTCTCCAGGGCATGGCCGTGCTATCATCATGTGGTAACGAAGTGACTCCATTCTTAAGGACCGAGCATTCGAGAATAACCGACATGACCGATCTTCCAAGGTTCCCCAATGTCCCAACGCTCTCTCCAGTGGCAGCATCACGTGGGCACAACGAGGCTCATCTCTTTGGACCATGGCAACTGAGGATTCCCGACGTGGCCATGCTCTCCAGGGCCGAGCTAGCCGTATCATCATTTGGGCACAATGAATAACAATAATAATAATAATAATACTAACAATTTGAGCTTTTGAGTATTCCTGACATTCCCACGCTCTCCATGGCATGGTCGTGGTATCATAACGCGGGCACGAAGAGAATCCATTCTTAGGGACCGAGCATTCGAGAATCACCGACATGACCGATCTTCCGAGGTTCCCCAATGTCCCAACGCTCTCTCCAGGGCAAGGCCGTGGCAGCATCACGTGGGCACAACGAGGATCATCTCTTCGGACCGGGGCAACCGAGGATTTCTGACGTGCCCACGCTCACCAGGGCCTAGCTAGCCGTGGTATCATCACGTGGGCACAAAGAATAATAATACTAATAATAATAATACTAATAATCTGAGCTTTCGAAAATTCCTGACAATCCCATGCTCTCCAGGGCATGGCCGTGGTATCATCACACGGGCACGACGAGACTCCATTCTTAGGGATGGAGCATTCGAGAATCACCGACATGACCGATCCTCCGAGGTTCCCCAATGTCCCAACGCTCTCTCCAGGGCAAGGCCGTGGCAGCATCACGTGGGCACAACGAGGCTCATCTCTTCGGACCGGGGCAACCGAGGATTCTCGACGTGCCCACGCTCTCCAGGGCCTAGCTAGCCGTGGTATCATCACGTGGGCACAAAGAATAATAATAATAATAATAATAATACGAATAATCCGAGCTTTTGAGAATGCCCGACATTCCCACGCTCTCCAGGGCATGGTCGTGGTATCATCACGTGG
>NW_010359243.1:3603-6246 GCF_000414095.1 Morus notabilis | reverse complement strand
CGGCCCTGGGATGGGCGACAAATTTTGGTGTCGTAATGGGCACCATCAGTCGTTAGATCGAAGCTGTCTTCGCGATCTATAATTGGCACAGGAACGGCGACAACTTTTTATGTCGTAACGGGTCCCATAATCCGTCAGATCAAAGCTCTCTTCCCCCTCTACAACCGCCACGAATTTAGCGACAACTTTTTGTGTCGTAAGGGGGCCGGCCCATCAGAGGTTATAGCGAAGCTCTCTTTGCGCCCTACCACCGCCACCAGAATGGCGACAACGTTTGGTGTTGAAACGAGGCCCATCAACCGTTAGATTAAAGAAGCTCTCTTCGCGATCTACGAATGGCACGGGAACGACGACAACTTTTGGTGTCGTAATGGGGCCCATCAGCAGTTAGATTAAAGCTCTCTTCGCCCTCTACAACCGCCACGAATTTAGCGACAACTTTTTGTGTCGTAAGGGGGCCGGCCCATCAGAGGTTATAGCGAAGCTCTCTTTGCGCCCTACCACCGCCACCAGAATGGCGACAACGTTTGGTGTTGAAACGAGGCCCATCAACCGTTAGATTAAAGAAGCTCTCTTCGCGATCTACGAATGGCACGGGAACGACGACAACTTTTGGTGTCGTAATGGGGCCCATCAGCAGTTAGATTAAAGCTCTCTTCGCCCTCTACAACCGCCACGAATTTAGCGACAACTTTTTGTGTCGTAATGGGGCCGGCCCATCAGAGGTTATAGCGAAGCTCTCTTTGCGCCCTACCACCGCCACCAAAATGGCGACAACGTTTGGTGTTGAAATGAGGCCCATCAGCCGTTAGAGATAAGCTCTCTTTGCGCTCTACAACTGCCCCGGGAAGGGCGACAAATTTTGGTGTCGTAAAGGGGCCCATCAACCGTTAGATTAAAGAAGCTCTCGTCACGATCTATGAATGGCATGGGAACGATGACAACTTTTGGTGTCATAATGGGTCCCATCAGCCATTAGATTGAAGCTCTCTTTCCGCTCTACAACCGCCACGAATTTAGCGACAACTTTTTGTGTCGTATTGGGCCCGGCCCATCCGAGGTTATATCGAAGCTCTCTTCGCGCCCTACCACCGCCACCAGAATGGTGACAACGTTTGGTGTTGAAATGAGGCCCATCAGCCGTTAGAGATAAGCTCTCTTTGCGCTCTACAACTGCCCCGGGAAGGGCGACAAATTTTGGTGTCGTAAAGGGGCCCATCAACCGTTAGATTAAAGAAGCTCTCGTCGCGATCTACGAATGGCACGGGAACGACGACACCTTTTCGTGTCGTAATGGGGCCCATCAACCGTTAGATTAAAGAAGCTCTCGTCGCGATCTACGAATGGCACGGGAACGATGACAACTTTTGGTGTCATAATGGGTCCCATCAGCCATTAGATTGAAGCTCTCTTCGCGCTCTACCACCGCCACTAGAATGGCGACAACGTTTGGTGTCGAAACGGGGCAGTCGTAGATCGCAAAGAGAGCATCGATCAAACGGCTGATGGGCCCCATTACGACACGAAAAGTTGTCGTCGTTCCCGTGCCATTCGTAGATCGTGAAGACAGCTTCTTTAATCTAACGGTTGATGGGCCCCATTACGACACCAACATTTATCACCCTTCGCAGGGCGGTTGTAGAGCGCGAAGAGAGCTTCAATCTAATGGCTGATGGGCCCCGTTTCTACACCAAACGTTGTCGCCATTCTGGTGGCGGTGGTAGAGCGCAAAGAGAGCTTCGATATAACCTCTAATGGGCTGGCCCCGTTACGACACAAAAAGTGGTCGCTAAATTCGTGGTGGTTGTAGACGGGAAGAGAGCTTTGATCTGACGGATTATGGGACTTGTTACGACATAAAAAGTTGTCGCCGTTCCTGTGCCAGTTTAGATCGCGAAGAGAGCTTCGATCTAACGGCTGATGGTGCCCGTTACGACACCAAAATTTGTCACCAATCCCGGGGCCGTTGTAGAGCGCGAAGAGAACTTCTATCTAAGGGCTGATGGGCCTCGTTTCAACACCAAACGTTGTCACCATTCCAGTGGCGGTGGTAGGGCACGAAGAGAGCTTCGATATAACGTCTGAAGGGCCTGCCCCTTTACGACACCAAAGGTTGTCCCCGTTCCCGTGGCAGTTGTAGAGCACGAAGAGAGCTTCGATATGACGGATGATGGGCCCCGTTACGACACCAAAAGATGTCGCCGTTCCCGTGGCGGTTGTATCTCTTCGCGATCTACAGCTGCCACGTTTTCGGTGAAAACTTTTGGTGTCCTAACGGGGCCCATCGGGCGTTAGATCGAAGCTCTCTTCGCGCCCTACAACCGCCACAAGAATGAAGAAAACTTTTGGTGTTGAAATGGGGCCCATGAGCGATTTGGTCGAAGCACTCTTCATGATGTACAACTGCCACGGGAATGGCGAAACTTTTAGTGTCGTAACGGGGCCCATCAGCCGTTAGATCGAAGCTCTCATCGCGATCTATGAATGGCACGGGAACGGTGAAAACTTTTGGTGTCGTAACGAGGCCCACAATCCGTCAGATCAAAGCTCTCTTCGTCCTCGACAACCGCCACGAAACTGTAACAATTTTTTGTGTCGTAACGGGCCCCATTAGCCGTTAGATCGAAGCTCTCTTCACAATCT
>NW_010359243.1:0-3425 GCF_000414095.1 Morus notabilis | reverse complement strand
TGTCGTAACGGGGCCGGCCCTTCAGACGTTATATCGAAGCTCTCTTTGCGTCCTACCACCGCCACTGGAATGGCGACAACGTTTGGTGTTGAAACGAGGCCCATCAGCCGTTAGATAGAAGCTCTCTTCGCGCTCTACAACGGCCCTGGGATGGGCGACTAATTTTGGTGTCATAACGGGCACCATCAGCCGTTAGATCGAAGCTGTCCTCGCGATCTACAACTGGCACAGGAACGGCGACAACTTTTTATGTCGTAACGGGTCCCATAATCCGTCAGATCAAAGCTCTCTTCCCCCTCTACAATCGCCACGAATTTAGCGACAACTTTTGGTGTCGTAACGGAGCTGGCCCATCAGAGGTTACGTCGAAGCTCTCTTCGCGCTCTACAACGGCCCGGGGATGGGCGAATAATTTTGGTGTCATAAGGGGCACCATCAGCCGTTAGATCGAAGCTGTCCTCGCGATCTACAACTGGCACAGGAACGGCGTCAACTTTTTATGTCGTAACGGGTCCCATAATCCGTCAGATCAAAGCTCTCTTCCCCCTCTACAATCGCCACGAATTTAGCGACAACTTTTGGTGTCGTAACGGAGCTGGCCCATCAGAGGTTACGTCGAAGCTCTCTTCGCGCTCTACCACCGCCACTAGAATGGCGACAACGTTTGGTGTTGAAACGAGGCCCATCAGCCGTTAGATAGAAGCGCTCTTCGCGCTCTACAACGGCCCGGGGATGGGCGAATAATTTTGGTGTCATAAGGGGCACCATCAGCCGTTAGATCGAAGCTGTCCTCGCGATCTACAACTGGCACAGGAACGGCGTCAACTTTTTATGTCGTAACGGGTCCCATAATCCGTCAGATCAAAGCTCTCTTCCCCCTCTACAATCGCCACGAATTTAGCGACAACTTTTGGTGTCGTAACGGAGCTGGCCCATCAGAGGTTACGTCGAAGCTCTCTTCGCGCTCTACCACCGCCACTAGAATGGCGACAACGTTTGGTGTTGAAACGAGGCCCATCAGCCGTTAGATAGAAGCGCTCTTCGCGCTCTACAACGGCCCGGGGATGGGCGAATAATTTTGGTGTCATAAGGGGCACCATCAGCCGTTAGATCGAAGCTGTCCTCGCGATCTACAACTGGCACAGGAACGGCGTCAACTTTTTATGTCGTAACGGGTCCCATAATCCGTCAGATCAAAGCTCTCTTCCCCCTCTACAATCGCCACGAATTTAGCGACAACTTTTGGTGTCGTAACGGAGCTGGCCCATCAGAGGTTACGTCGAAGCTCTCTTCGCGCTCTACCACCGCCACTAGAATGGCGACAACGTTTGGTGTTGAAACGAGGCCCATCAGCCGTTAGATAGAAGCGCTCTTCGCGCTCTACAACGGCCCGGGGATGGGCGAATAATTTTGGTGTCATAAGGGGCACCATCAGCCGTTAGATCGAAGCTGTCCTCGCGATCTACAACTGGCACAGGAACGGCGTCAACTTTTTATGTCGTAACGGGTCCCATAATCCGTCAGATCAAAGCTCTCTTCCCCCTCTACAATCGCCACGAATTTAGCGACAACTTTTGGTGTCGTAACGGAGCTGGCCCATCAGAGGTTACGTCGAAGCTCTCTTCGCGCTCTACCACCGCCACTAGAATGGCGACAACGTTTGGTGTTGAAACGAGGCCCATCAGCCGTTAGATAGAAGCGCTCTTCGCGCTCTACAACGGCCCGGGGATGGGCGAATAATTTTGGTGTCATAAGGGGCACCATCAGCCGTTAGATCGAAGCTGTCCTCGCGATCTACAACTGGCACAGGAACGGCGTCAACTTTTTATGTCGTAACGGGTCCCATAATCCGTCAGATCAAAGCTCTCTTCCCCCTCTACAATCGCCACGAATTTAGCGACAACTTTTGGTGTCGTAACGGAGCTGGCCCATCAGAGGTTACGTCGAAGCTCTCTTCGCGCTCTACCACCGCCACTAGAATGGCGACAACGTTTGGTGTTGAAACGAGGCCCATCAGCCGTTAGATAGAAGCGCTCTTCGCGCTCTACAACGGCCCGGGGATGGGCGAATAATTTTGGTGTCATAAGGGGCACCATCAGCCGTTAGATCGAAGCTGTCCTCGCGATCTACAACTGGCACAGGAACGGCGTCAACTTTTTATGTCGTAACGGGTCCCATAATCCGTCAGATCAAAGCTCTCTTCCCCCTCTACAATCGCCACGAATTTAGCGACAACTTTTGGTGTCGTAACGGAGCTGGCCCATCAGAGGTTACGTCGAAGCTCTCTTCGCGCTCTACCACCGCCACTAGAATGGCGACAACGTTTGGTGGCGAAACTGGGCAGTCGTAGATTGCGAAGAGAGCATCGATCTAACGGTTGATGGGCCCCATTACGACACCAAAAGTTGTCGTCGTTCCCATGCCATTCGTAGACCGCGATGAGAGCTTCTTTAATCTAACGGTTGATGGGCCCCGTTACGACACCAACATTTATTGGCCTTCACGGGGCGGTTGTAGAGCGCGAAGAGAGCTTTGATCTAACGGCTGATGGGCCCCGTTTCGACACCAAACATTGTCGCCATTCTGGTGGCGGAGGTAGAGCGCGAAGAGAGCTTCGATATAACCTCTAATGGGCTGGCCCTGTTACGACACAAAAAATGGTCACTAAATTCGTGGTGGTTGTAGATAGGGAAGAGAGCTTTGATCTGACGGATTATGGGACCCGTTACGACATAAAAAGTTGTCGCCGTTCCTATGACAATTGTAGATCGCGAAGAGAGCTTCGATCTAACGGTTGATGGTGCCCGTTACGACACCAAAATTTGTCGCCCATCCCGGGGCCGTTGTAGAGCATGAAGAGAGCTTCTATCTAATGGCTGATGGGCCTCGTTTGAACCCCAAACGTTGTCGCCGTTCCAGTGGCGGTGGTAGGGCGCGAAGCGAGCTTCGATATAACGTCTGAAGGGCCTGCCCCTTTATGACGGCAAAGGTTGTCCCCGTTCCCATGGTAGTTGTAGAGCACGAAGAGAGCTTCGATATGACGGATGATGGGGCCCGTTACGACACAAAAAATTGTCACGGTTTCGTGGCGGTTGTAGAGGGCGAAGAGAGCTTTGATCTAACGGCTAATGGGGCCCGTTACGAGACAAAAAATTGTCACGGTTTCGTGGCGGTTGTAGAGGGCGAAGAGAGCTTTGATCTAACGCCCGATGGGGCCCGTTAGGACACCAAAAGGTTTCACCGAAAACGTGGCAGCTGTAGATCGCGAAGAGATACAACCGCCACGGGAACAGCGACATCTTTTGGTGTCGTAACGGGGCCCATCAGCCGTTAGATCAAACCTCTCTTCGCCCTCGACAATTGCCATGAAACCGTAACAATTTTTAGTGTCGTAATGGGCCCCATTAGCCGTTAGATCGAAGCTC
>NW_010359242.1:253687-255796 GCF_000414095.1 Morus notabilis | reverse complement strand
AAAAAAAAAAAAAAAAAAAAAAAAAAAAAAAAAAAAAAGAGAGAGAAGTTTGATGGCGTAACTGTATCGAAGATTTCTAGTACTATCAAATTACAATATGTCAGCAATCGTGAATTCGGTTGTAAGATAATGTGCTTGTTCGGGAAACTTAAAAGGAATTGTTGATTATAATGACTGAAATACAGCGCTAGAAGATCTTTAGACATCTACAAAAGGGACCAACAAAATATTTGACAAGTTGAAATTTAGCTGCGATCGCTTGAATGATAAAAATCTTCAAGGATGTCTGCTATACTGTGCTCTGTTTCCTGAAGATTATGCAATTGAAACAGATATGTTGATAAGAGTATTTGATTGCCGAAGAAATTATTCAAGGAAGAAATGGACAAGCAGAATTGGAAAGAGGACAAACAATGTTAAACAAACTCGTATACGCTTTGCTTATTGGAAGACACGAGAGGCAAATATGAGGCAACTTGTGTGAATCACATCTCAACTCAACTTAAAAATTAAAATCAGTGAATTAAAAACTCGAGTCAAATTTGTCAGAATATCTCTTGTTGGAATAGAGGCCGCAAAGTGATTAAGGGCTTGTTTGTTTGCACTCAAACTCAAAAAAAATTTAAACTCAAGTTACAACTTTATTCAAGTTTATGTTATTTTGTAAAATTTGAGTTTTAACGAATTTTAACTTGAGTTTGGGGTTAAAATCTGAGTTCAAGTTTCCCCTTCAACTCAGGGGCTGTTCGACAGCTCCTTTTTTGAGTTAAAAACTCAAAAAAAGTAACTCGAGTTACAACTTTATTTAAGTTCATGTTCTTCTAAGTTTGAACTCGAGTTTGAACTCGAATTTGGGACTAAAACTCGAGTTCAAGTTTCCCTTTCAACGCGAGTTCAGAAACTCGAACTCAAATTAATGAACAGTATTTTTTCTGTTCTTAAAAATGCTATAATTTTTTCGTTTTAATTCTGATTTAGATGATTTTATTTCTATGCGTTGACAACGAAAAGATGAATAAAACCCCACCCATATACTCTATTAAAATTTTTCATCAGTATTGAATTTTTATTAAAATACTATCTAAATATAAATTCAAGTTTTGACTCACTCAAACACAAACTCAAAAATATTATTATCTCAAACCATAACTCAAATGTACACAATTAAACACAGACTCAAATTACAACTTCAACTCAAGTTATAACTCAAACTCAACTCAAAATCTACACCCAAATTACCTAACTCAAAAACGACAAAAGAATAGCCCCTCAAGTTTCTAAACTCAAACTCAAGTTAGTGAACAATATTTTTTCTATTTTTAAATACACTATAACTTTTTTGTTTTAATTCTGATTAAGATTATTCTTTTTTTATGCATTCACAACGAAAAGATGAATAAAACTCCACCCATATACTCTATTAAAATTTTTCATCATCATTGAGTTTTTATTAAAATATTATATAAATACAAACTCAAGTTTTGACCCATCCAAACACAAACTCAAAAAGATTATCATCTCAAACCATAACTCAAATATACACAACCAAATACAAACTCAAATTATAACTTCAACTCAAGTTATAACTGTCACGCCCCTAAACCGGGGTTGGTGACGTGGAGGCTCGTTTAGAAACTTAAACCTGTTTGAGAGAGAGTGATTAGCAAAATAATTTAATTCCTTTCAAATCTAAAACATTCAGGTATTTCCAAACGAGCCCCTGCATTCAAGAGAAGTTTAATTTCAAGAACGGTGGTGGAATTTCCAACCAAACCAGTTTTAAAACCACATCACTGGTATCATGTCAGGAATTCCCACAGGGGTTTAGCATACATGAATATAAACATAAGTAAATGTGACATCAACCACAATCTAGCAACATTTAAGTTTACAAACCATAATCTCTTATACATGCCTTGAAATAAAAGATAGAAGGGTTACAACTCTTTGCTTCCCGAGATCAAGTCCACACCACCGGTAATAGCTACCTATTCCACACCACTCCTCGCGTCGCCTGGAGGGGTTTAATACATTTAAAAACAGAAAAAGGTGAGCGAAAGGCCCAGTAGGATATAAATTTTATAAAGCATTTAAAATAAAGGTACTCAC
>NW_010359242.1:243712-253591 GCF_000414095.1 Morus notabilis | reverse complement strand
TAATGAAAGTGTGCAGCTCATCATACCACTAATCAAGAAGCGGTAAAATGTATGTCTCGTAAAAAGTGCAGAGCCATAGTTTCACTAAACAAGAAGTGGATCCGTACGGGTTTCGGGACCTGCCCCCAAGGATGCGATTCCCACATCCCGATCTCTAAGGCCACCATGCATTGTATCATTTCTTAAAATATTTCATTTTAAGAATTGATACGCTTTGAAATCTCATTTCCAAAATCATTGGAAAAACTTAATAGCATTCTCATGTTATTTCTTTAAAATCATTTTCTTTAAACATGTTTTGTTCCAAAACATTTTCATTGACCAAAATAATTTAAAATGAGGCTAACACGGATATGGACAAGAATATCCTACCTGTTGGATATCAAACCTGGGCTAGCCTTCAGTTCTCCTAGCCTTCGCTTTCCTTAAAGCCTTAATACTTGACCTTCTCTACTAGCTTTATCACAAAAGCAATATCTTAGGAAGTATTTCTCATTCCTAAAACGAATTAAGTTCAATCATGTTTAATTGTTTCCTATTAGTGTGCCTTGACTCAAATCCAATTTTCACAATGATTTTATAATTCAGTTTGGGGGTTCTTTAAAAATTAGAATCCAATTCATAGGTTTGGTTTTTCCTATTTAATTTCAGTTTAAAAACAAGTTTCTAGAGAAATTTCGGCAGCATGCCGGCATAAATAGGAAAAATGCCAAACCTGCAATTCAAATCCAATTTCAATATATATTCTCCAGAATCCATCAAAATCAGTTTCTAATCAATTAAACAAGTCCAATAACTAAAAATCCCTAAATTTCATTCAATTCCAACAATAACTGTTCAAACTCGAACCCTAACTCAAAATTATTCAAATCTAACCAAAATCAAACTTTCTCAAGCTTAAAATCCGAATCAAAGAGTGGGTTTCAAAGGGTTTTACCTCAAATCAGTTGCTCGAGCTTCGTCTCCCTCAATTTTTTCTGTTTTTCGTTTATTTTATTTTATTTTTTTTTTGTTATTTTCGGCCAAACTGCCGAGAGAGAGAGAGGGAGAGAGAAACCCGGAAAGAGAGAGCAAGAGAGAGAGAGGCTGTGCGTGAAGAACCAGAGAAGAAGAAGAAGAAAAAAAAGAAAAGGAAAGAAAGAGAGAGAGGGGGGGCTGGGCGCACGGGAAGGGAATGGGGGGAAAAGAAAAGAAAAAAAAAAGAAAAAGAAAAAGAAAAGAAAAGGAAAAAGAAAAAGAAAAATGAAAAAAAAAGGAAAATGTATTAAATTTAAGTGTGTTTTCCAAAAATCTTTGGGGTGTAATTATAAATATTGAAAATGACTTAAAGTCCCTTAATTAATTATGAAAATCAAATTAGACACACTAATAATCCACAGTTTAGCATAATTAAACATGTTTAATTCTAAAGGGCGTTACAATAACTTAAATTTAACTCAAGATCTACACTCAAATCATCATAACTAAAAAATACAACTGAACAAGCCCTTGTTCTTTCTTTTTACATTGTTTTGAGTTAAAGAGGATCTTCAATTAATGAGCAAATACCATAACGATGGTATCCATCTTATTATAAAGGTAAAATGTGATAAATACTCTTTAAAACGTATGAGTCTCAATTTTTATCATTTATTTTTAATTAATATTTTTTAATTAAAATAATTATATTAGTCAAAAGACTAATAAAAAATAAAGAGTAAAAATTTAGTACTCTAATCGTAAGCTTGGTAATTTTCTCTATTATAAAGAACCTTAAAAAATATCTCCATGTTATAAAAATTAGTAACAATGTTATAACAATTAGTACAAAAATATCCCTTTGATAATTGTTTTTTAAACAGAGACCCCCTTAATAACGAATGTGTATTAACTATTGTTTCAAATATTAATTTACTAAGAACCAATCAAAACAATTTTTTAAAATTAAAATAATTAAAATTAAACGACAAAAAAGTATAAAAAAAAACTTAATTTTCAAAATTTCCAGAATAATTACAAGGAAAAGATGTTTAAAATATTATTAATCATTTATAAAGGGCCTCCTTAAAAATAATATTTATAAGTATATGCTTTAATCAATACATGTGTCTCAATAAAATATTATATATATATATATAAAGCATATTTAAGAAAAAATTGTCAAAAGAAACCAAATAGGAAACCAATGAAGAATACGCATAGTAAAAAGAAACTTAAAGTGGTATGCACATTTGAGATGAATTAGTTGCTTGGTTTCAAAAATGATTTCAGGTGCGGAAGTGTGGAAATTCGGATCAATTACGAGCAAAGTTTTTCTTAAAACTTTTCTGAACGTCATAGAATATATTAATTTATAACGAATAAATTAATCTAATTACTTCAAAACATGAATTATACGTAGCTGTTCATTAGGACGATAACTTGATTTTTTTTTTACCCCGAACAATCCTAGTGCTTGAGTTGAGAACACCAAGAGGCTTTCTTGTCAATTCCTTAATTCTATCAAGAACGTATGTGTGGGAACTCTTGAAACTAGAGAAAATAGTTATCACTCGCTCGCAGGTCTTCCATGAACATCAACACATGAACGACATGTAACTGGGATTGGAAAAACTTTTTGTAATGCTCCCAATGCTAAACCGGTTCAATGCTGAGTTTGGCGGGATGGCGCTACTTAATCATACTTTCTATATTTAAAAACAATGTCATTAATATGATATGGAAACTTATGGTTAATTTCATCACAAATATTTATATAATGGTTTTAACAAAAAGTTTGTGAACAAAATAATTACAACCACAAATTTTAGAAAAAAAATAAGTTTTTCAAAAGCAACTTAGTCTCTAATGATAATGATAAGTTCAATAATTTTCTCCATTATAAAAAAATCTTTAAAAATATCTCCCTGTTATAAAATTGAGTATCCATGTTATAACAATTAGTACAAAAGTAACCCTTCGATATTTTTTTTTTAAACAGAGACTACCCTTAGTAATGAACTAGTATGATCAAACACGTGCAAGGCGTGTGCTAGCTTTGATACTTTGAATTGTCAAATAAATATGAATGTGAAAATTTAAGAAAAACTTGAGTCAATCTATTTAAAAATAATTAAATTATAAAAAAAAAGAACTTCAAAATTATATTTAAAAACAATTGTTTAGCTTGGATAATTAGGAAAAAGTTATAGTTTAAGTGTGAAAATTAAAAAAAAATACCTAGAAAGGTTATGCTAAATAAAATAATATTTTGAAGAATTGTTAGAGAAATACTTATATTAGGTATATTATAGATTATTTTAATAGGGGCATATTAAAAGAAAATAAAGTATTGAATTAAGTGCTTCCAAAGTGAAAAGTTTTAAGAAGAAAAAAGCAAAAAAAAAAAAAAAAATTATGATGATCAAGTAAACACCAAAAATAAGGAGATATAAATGGGAAAAAATGTCAATGGTAGTAGATCTCAACATTGGAATCTATTTCTAAAGAGCTCAATTGATATGTCTTGGATAGTTTTGTGCCGAAGCCCCTTAACAGTGGGTTAAGGTATTGGGATTCACTCTATATCTTGGATGTCATGTGGAATTCTTTAAGATCAACGCTGCATATCATTAAACTTTAATTGAACTATAAAAAAGGAATAAAAACTAAAACAATATATGTGTTCAAAAAAAAAAAAAGAAGTGGGAACTAACAAAAAAAAAACAATAAAGAAAATAGAAAAAAAGTGCAAATATTAATAGCATCATATAGAATCTTAATTTTTCAAAAAAAAAAAGATAGAATCTTAATTGTTCACCTTTTTTAATCCCTTTATTTAACCCTCCTTTTTTTCCCTTGGCTTTGTCATTTCTTTGTCAACATGGGGTTGTTTATTCCAGTTGGTTCCTTTATAATTTTAAAATTTTTAATTATGCAAGTATTAGAAGGCCCCACCATTTTCTTTTGAAGAAAACGACAATACGTGGATAAAGGTGTTGGGCGTAGGGGTGTTCATGGGTTGGGTTGGTGCGAGATAGAATTTTTTTTCCCCCACCCCAAAGGGTGCGGGTTGCACATATTTAGCCCCAACGATGTTAGAAAAATTTCACAACCCAACGATGTTCGGGTTGGGTCAGGGCGGTGCGGGGTGGGTTGGGTGGTCGGTTTTAACATTCAAAAAATCAAAGACTTAAAGTTCAATATAATATTCAAACTTCATCATTAAATAGAAATAGCAACCATCTTTATCAGTCCATCTAACATCAAACATGAAGCAAAGTAGTCCATCCAACATCAAATACAAAGCAAACATAAATTAGTCTACACTTATAAATTAGTCTTAACATAAAACAAATAGCTTAAGCAAAGCAAACATAGAGGCTTAAATCTTAATTCAAATCCATCCAAAGCAAGCATTGCAACATCAACCATCTTTATCAATCCACACTCATAGGCTCTTCAATGGTTGTAGTAGGACATGAAGTTGAGTTATCTACAAGACACGAGATGAGACACGAGAGGGGCGGCCGAGACTGAAGTCTGAAGGTCTGCGGGGAGTTGTGAGACTGAAGGCCTGAGGGGAAAGGCCGAGAGGGGGCAGCCGCCGAGACACGAGAGAGTGGTGAAATGAGGGAAGGGAGTGTGAGAGAGTGGTTTGCCGTTTGTGAGCACTTGTCTCGCCTGCCCTAATGGCTAATGGCCTAATGCGGTAATGAATTGAATGGGCCGAAGGTCTGCTGGGCAGCATGACTCGGGACTCCTGAGTGATTCCTGGCGCGGGCAGGGCCTGGAACTGGAAGTAATATTAATGGGTCGAACTGGGGATGTGTTCTGCGGGTTGGGTTGCGGGTTGTTATGGGCCCAACCCACAACCCTCCCCAAACACTTCGGGCCAGAGGTATAATGGGCCGAAAATTAAAAAATAATACTGCGGGTTGCTTTTTTCGGGTTGGGTTGGGGCGGTACGGAGTGAGTTTGCAGGTTGTTCGGGCTTATGAACACCCCTAGTTGGGCGTGGTTTAACTTATAAGCATGCAGGTCATTCAAACAAAAGCTAAGGATAAAATTGGAATGTAAAGATTAACAAAACTTTTCTAAGAAGCCAAGACCACACACTCTTCAAAAAACAGTAAAAGCACTACCTCCTTTAGTATTATAGTATAATATGTATCAACTATTGTTTCAAATATTAATTTACTAAGAACCAATCAAAACAATTTTATAAAATTAAACAACAAAAAAGTAAAAAAAAAAAAAAAAAAAAAAAAAAAAAAAAAAAAAAACTTAATTTTCAAAATTTCCAGAATAATTACAAGGAAAAGATGTTAAAAAATATTATTAATAATTTATAAAGGGCCTCCTTCAAAATAATATTTATAAGTATATGCTTTAATCAATATGTGTCTCAATAAAATAATATATATAGATAAATAAAGCATATTTAAGGAAAATAAATTTATCAAAAGAAACCAAATGGGAAACTAATGAAGAATACGCATCAAAAGTAAAAAGAAACTTTAGTATGCACATTTGAGATGAATTAATTGTTTGGTTTCCGAAACGATTTCGAGTGTGGAAGCGTGGAAATTCGGATCAACTCCGAACAAACATTTCCTTAAAACTTTTCTAAACGTCATAGAATGTATTAATTTATAATGAATAAATTAATCTAATTAATTTAGAATATGAATTATACCTAATTGTTGATTAAGACGATAACTTGATTTTTTTTATCACGACCAATCCCAGTGCTTAGGTTCAGATCACCAAGAGACTTTCTTGTCAATTCCTTAATTCTATCAAGAACGTATGTGTGGGGCACTCCTGAAACCAGAGGAAACAGTTATCACTTACTCACAGGTCTTCCACGAACATCAACACATGAACGACGTGTAACTGGGATTCAAAAAACTTGTTGTAACGCTCCCAACGCTAAACCGGCTCAACGCTGAGTTTGGTGGGATGACGCTACTTAATTATACTTTCTATACTTAAAAACATTGTCATTATTAAGATGCAGAAACTTGTGGTTAATTTCATCATAAACATTTACATAATGGTTTTAACAAAACGTTTGTGAGCAAAATAATTACAACCACAAATTTTAGACAAAAATAAGTTTTTCAAAAGCAACTTAGTTACAAAATATTTGGCTCATTTCTTGTTTAGAAGTACATATAAACAAGCTGCCAGATATAGGACTTGAAATACTCAACCAACCTTAGAATATATTTACGCTTCAGTAACAACAATCATCTACATCACAAGGTAAAACTATTGAGTAAAAACTCAATAAGGTTGTTTCAAAGAAAATAAATAAAACCTTAGTGGGTGAAAGCTCCTTGCTAAACATTTCGTTCGTAAATTTCATCTTAATTCTTATTTTAGGTTTGATATAGAACTTCGGTTCTAATTAAGGCTCTCTATATAGGACCTTCTCCAATTTTTGGCCATTTCTCTTCTATTAAATACTAAACGGGGTTTTTAAAATCTCTTTCTCTTGCGATCAACAAGAGACTTTCCATGAGCATTTTCTCCAGTTGTCTCAAAGAGAGAGTTTCTCTAATTTGGGGTACCGGTCTCTCGCACCCCGGCTTACTTAGCCTCTCGTCCATATACCATACCATAAAATCCCTTGAAACATAATAAACAAATATCATAATCTCTTTTAAAGTAATCAATCATGAATACTTTTGAACATAATCATAAAAGTATTTCATAAGAGAATAAACTTGCATAAAACACAATTCTAAACAAGTCATTTCATCAAATAGGTCTTGTGATGCAGTTTTAAAATGCTTTAACTCTACTTACTTGACTCTCAATCACCTCTTGCAAGCACAAACTAGCTGGTTGTAAGGAGCCTCCAATGTGCTAGTTAACCTTTAAAAATCATAGCTTTGAAAAATCACATTCATATCATTCCCTAACAAAAACACATATCTTCACATTATTACAAAAATATTCATAATAAATTAATCAAAACTCAAAATATTATGAAACCAGTGTGGCAAATAAAGGTAGACTCAAAACTATCTTTTTAGAGCTACTACATGATAGGTTTCAGATTTTTCAAACTAACCAAAAATATCCCGTAATCCATACTGTAACAAAAACCCGTCAGAAAACTAACAGTAGTTTAGCATATCTTATAAAATTCATAACTAAATGTACAAAAATCTGACTGAGTGATTCAAATTCCCATGTAAAGCTTAAGATGTCTAATTAAACAGAAATATATAATATAAGTCAAAAGCATACGTGAAATATTACGAAAACTGACTTTTTACTAGCTGTACATAGGACTTATACTTGAACTTTCAACAAACACCTAACGTGCAAATCTTAATCTTGAAAGACTCACTCTCAAATACATGAATCATCATCCTAATAAGAGTTTATCTTCAACAAATTATCAATAATATTAAGCTAGAATCGTCAAATTCACTCAGAAACAAACATTTGAACAAAATCTCATGAAACTTTTCTCTAAATATCTATAACTAACATGCATGATAACTCACATCAAAAATCTGAATTTCAAGTAGGACTTCAACAACTTAATCATTGGAATCTTAGTTTCTAATATAAGAAAGGAGTTACCTTGAAGAAAAACCCATTGCCAAGTGAATAGAAGCTCAAAACCATAATAGTTTTCTGGTTCTAATTTGAAAAAAGAGCTGAAATGGGCTAGTTGAGTTTCTAGGCTATTTTCTCTTGAAAACCTAAGTTTGGTTCTGAGTTTTGAGTGAGAAATGGAGTGAGAAGAAAGAAGAAAAATGCTCTGGTCAGAGTTCAAATTGCTAACATAGTCTTCCCTCACAAAGACTCAAAATAGCAACTAAGTGCTCAACATATTAACATAAAACCGTATAACAAAAATATAAAATAATAATTTATCTTTAAATCAATCATTATAGAGGTAAAATATCATATTAAATAATCATAATAAATATCAATTTTCTTTCATAAGTTTACTAAATTGAGTTCCCACATTGAGCTAGATGTACTGCACATTAAAACTGAAAACTTAGTTTGCAATGTTATATGCTCAATAAAATCATATGATAGCTATAATAATAAAATGTAATGCCAACAAATAACATTGAAGATAAATGCTAAATGTAGTGCATGATTTTAATTTACTAAATTTAATTATTATTGGCTTAAGGTGTAATTAAATCTTGAATATTATACTTTTTCTCCTTTTTCTCTCTATAAAACTGACCACTCTAGCAAATCAAAGAGTAAAAAATTCTATTTTCAGATTTTCTACAAACTCCTATTTATAGAGTTTTAGGAGAGCTCTTTCTTTAGCTTAAAATAAAGCAGCTCAAGATAGATATAATTTTAGATAAATTTTCAGTTAATATTTTTTGGGTCAATTTTCTATTTCCTTTATCTACATAGGGCCGGCCACCACAGGGATAATACCCACATAGTTGGCGTTTTTAGCAGATAAGGGAAGAAGAAAATTTATCCTTTATCATGTAGTCTAATCTCGACTCCAATTCAAATTTCAATTAAAATCCAACTCCAATTTAATTTAAATTTCAATTGAATAACTTGTCTAACAAGTAAATTAGATAACTTGGAGAGCAAACAACTGAATCTCATAGGGTTTCCCCGATTATAGGCGTGTTGCACTATGTGGTCCCACCACATGTGTGTTCTAAAATTTAAATTAAATAATCACATTATTCAATGCATAATTAATTCTTAATTAATTACTTCCAAGTTATAAAATTTAGAACTCCATAATTCTAAATTCATGTTTTACCTTCAGTATCTTGCAGAATTACAAGGACGACGCGAGAACTTATAGACCTATAATATCAAGCTCCAATGAATTAATAATTAATTGAACTCTTTAATTAATTAATTAATCTTATTAATTCCAAAGTTATTCCACTATAAACTTGGAATTGTACTTTTTATATTATAGACATCTATTTACATCTGTGAAACGTCCATTTGATATAGTCACTTTATATAGATCAATTCTCCATAAATAATTCAAAATTAGAACTAGGTGAGATCTGTTAACCTCTCTAATTACATCTTTCTCCTTGAGTCTCATTGATTCACTAATGAATTGTATATTCATAAAATAAATTCATAAATATGAGCTCGTTATATATTCAAGTATCGAATCAACACTCAAGGGAATTATTTATCTACTTCTTTTACAAGAAGGAATGGATTTCATCTCATAATATTAACATTCCATACTGAGTAAGTCAAAAGACGCGAATCCACAAATTAGAATTTTTGTGACCATCGGTGGATTCAATTAGAATTTTTATACTTAAACGAAAATTATCAGAAATTCATATTGTGTCTTGTCCAAGTCCTATACTGTCACGCCCCCCAAACGGGGTGGGTGACGTGGAGCTCGATTAGGGATTAATAAAGCCGATTCCCAGACCGGGCCCCACACTTAACTGCATTAAAATATAAATGAATTACATAATCCAAGAGCCTCTGCCACACAGGGCTCCACCCCACAGGACATACAGTATCGTATATACATGCTCATGTAATTAATCTTTACAACAGACATCAACCACAGTCTAGTAAATCCAAATATTACATAAGTTTACAAAATTCTCAAATTCCTTACATTTGTCCAAGAGGATGTTCACGATCCTCACTTGATTCCAACAGCAGCACAACTCAGCTGCTCCGTAGCAAATATCTAGCTACCGTGCATAGCTCCTAGAATCTCCTGGGAGGAGTTTAACATTTAAAACATAAAACGTGAGCGAAAGGCCCAGTAGGATATAATTTGAAATATTTAGAATAAATGAGCGCATGAATAAATAATTGAATACATAAATAAAATAAGACATTCAGTCCTGACAGAACAGCCGGAACCTCACATCCTTTTTCTCAAAGGAAATATAACTGAAAATAACC
>NW_010359242.1:185687-242814 GCF_000414095.1 Morus notabilis | reverse complement strand
GTTTCCATGTGATCCGGTCGACCGCACAGGTCGACCGGTGGAATCAGCTGCGCGAGAGAAACTCACGGAAATCAATCCAAAACCTGCAAATCCAGTCCCAAATCGAGATTTTTCAAAGGGAAACCACTAGATCTGGGTTCTAGGTCCTAAAACAAGTCCAAAGAACCTAAGATCTCCAATTTCTACTATAGTTTTACTCAAAAACCATCAAAATCCGGTTTGAACCAAAAATGGGTTTTGAAATCCGAAAACGTAAGATTCAAGAAAGGTTCTTTCAGTAATCTTACCTCGAATCCTTCTCTTGACGTTGAAAACTTCTTTAAATCTTTGCTTGGTTCAAGATCCGTTTGATTTGGGACAAAAATGAGAGAGAGAGAGAGAGTGAGAGTGAGAGAGAGCACGGGAGGGTGAGAGAGAGAGAGTGAGGGAGAGAGACGCACGGGAAAGGAAGAGAAAAAGAAAAGAAAAGGAAAAGAAAAAAGAAAAGAAAAGGAAAAAGGAAAGAAAAAGGGCATGTGTACAATATTTTAAAAGAACAGTCCAGAAATGCGCCCATACACACTTCTGGGTTAAAATAAATTACTGAGAATAATTTAAATACCTTAGAACTATTTAAACTCACACGTGTCATAAACATTTATTAATTAAACTCAATTAATAATCCAGATTAGGCACACTAATAATCTTAATTACCTTAATTAATCTTAATTAATTTTTCAGGGTGTTACATATACAATCTCATTATGTAAAATACACTCATTCGATAAGCTTGTTCCATTCTTAATGGGAATGATATGTATTAATAATGTTTTAATTAAAGATTTCAAACTTTAATTAAATTCACTATGAACATATTTCGATTATCATCTTTAAATATTATCCTCTAGTATACAACACTTATATACCATATTTAAGGTCACATAAGTAATTGCGGAATTTCTAATGATATTCATAAAGTATATAACAATACATGCATATAAATAATATAATTTCTACTTTATTAAATAAATAATAAAATCTAAAATTACATGTCATGCTTTAAGAGCACCATTTTCAACATTAGTTTATTGGAAAAATTAGGAAACCATGGTATTTATAAAAGCTACATGCAACAAAACAAAATTTTAGTTCATTACAAGTAAATGTTTTTAAATGAAAAATATTTAAGAAAAAGTATTATAATAGTTATAAATGTTTAAAATGTTTTAATAAATATTTTTGAAAATACAAGATTTCATGTGAAAGATGTAAGGAAAAGTAAAGAGGTGGAGGAGAAAATAAAAGATGAAATAATGTTAAAACTTTTTAAAAATATGAATTTTCTCTAGTACTCTCAGTAAAATTAGATTATTAGTTTTTTTTTCAACTATTAATCTGTATAAAAATATATTTATTTTATATATTTTTTTATTCTGATATAATTTAATTAAATTTAACGATTAAAAATTAAAATTACGTTAGAACTGACTACAACTGTAGAAACCCCTTTTAAAATAAAACAAAAATAGCATGTCAAAAGAACCTGAAGCAAGCCCCCATAAAAGCGTATCAACAAAAGAAAAAGAGAACGTTGAAATAGTGCTTATTAAGGCCCCGACCCAAGCCCCTTTAATGACCTGAACAAAAAGAAAGCACTACATGACAACATACATAGACGATGTTGTTGAATATTAACTGTGATTTATATAATAGTAATAGATAATATATAATAGATAGATAATAAAATAAATAAATAAACATTTAGCCTTCTCTATCGTAAAGCAATAAAAATAATAAATAAATGAATAAAACATTTAGAGTGTAATCAAAATATAAATATCTAGTTTTATGCACAGTTGATTATATATAATCTTTAGCTCGATTTGACTTTTTGAAACAATAGAAAAAGCTTTAATTTTGATATTTAAAAATTTGTAGTTTAGTCAAAGATAATCATTAATCTCAACACCCTTTATATATACTCATCCAATAACCTCACGATGATTTTCTCTTTAATCTTCAGCTTTTTGGTTGCTACAAATACCCCCATTACAGGTATCAATCCAGTCAACAACAGCACATAATAATGATACCAGAGCACAACGATGCTACTACGGCGAGTTTAAAATCTATCCAAACTCTACCATACTAAATATTTTAGGCCTAATTTATTTTACAGATTTAAATTTTTAATTCGAGCTGAGATTTGACATTTTTTTAAAGTTTTTTACTGCAGTAGAAAAAATTAGATGTGACATTTTCTGAGAGCTTTTTACTGTAAAAATCTAAAACTGAAAACTTAAATCGGTAAAATGAACGAGGCCTAAATACTATTTCTGAGAGAAAAACGGACTTAAAAGTTTTGGTGTGTCTCAATTGATGAATAGGGTCCTCTTTATAAGGCTTAGATTAGACAATGACATTATTGCTTTACATGTGGGACAAGAAGCTTTTTCATTTGTTTTATAATTTTATTGGGAGCACTTTGAGAGTCAATTTTTAATTCATCTATTTACCATTTTAGACACATGACTATATCATTTTGATTTCCTCACAACAGAAAGCACGACTTTAAATTGACCCATTACTAACACGAAGTAGCCATATGTAAAATAGTCTCAGCATGGCACCTCAAATCTTTCCCTTCTACCATGAGAACAATAAAACAAGATGGTTTTGAATTTTTTTGGTTACTACTTTCAAATCTTTGATTGACCACAAGCTATCAAATGGGCTGGGCCGACCCATTAGCACGGGAGCATGGCATGACTCGACACTCCTTCAATACGAGATGACACATTAATTCGTGGGCCGTGTCAAGTACGACCCTATCACATGGGCCATGTTGGGCTATAGTGTTTAGCATGTTGGGGCTATAGTGTTTAGCACGTTAGGCTAAGCACGGCACAACACAATACAACCGATAAGCACAACAACACAGGCACGCCAGCACGTTAGGCACGACACATTTAATACTAAATTATACTTTTTTATTTCATTTCTCCTTTAATTTACAAAGAATCTATAAGATAAATACGTGAACATTGTGTTACTTATACATTAGACTTACCTTCTTACTAGTTTCTATGAAAAAAAACTACAACAATTTTGAAACAAAATCAAATATATTTCAATAATATTTGAGTTTTTAATCATTTTTATACTATTTTTATTTTGTGTGTTTAAATTATTCTCATAAAAGCAAAATAATCTTTTCAAATTTAAGGAAAAAAATTTGATATTTAATTAAATGAGACAATATAGGCTTAAAATGCGCTAGCACGATTAATCACGTGCGCCGTACGACACGATATATAAGGTCATGGGCCAATAGACTGTGCCAGGCTAATAAGTCAGTATTTGTGTTTCGACAGGACACGACACAAAAAATAGTGAGCTAATATAGACTTAAAATGGGCTAGCACAATTGATGACGTGAACTAGTATGATACGATATATAAGGTCATGGTCCAATGGGCCGTGCCGAGCCAATAGGAGTGTATTTGCATGTCGGCACAACACGACATGATACAAATAAATAGTGAGTTGTGTCAAGCATTACACAGTAGCACGATTGTGTGCAACTTAGGTTTTATTTCCAAAGCCAAGTGACACCCTATAGACAAATGACTCAACGAACAATTCCAAGGGTTTGTTTGAATTTTAGAAGCTACTTTTTTTATTTTTTTTTTTATTTTTAAGAATCTACAAGATGTTAAGATGTTTGCTAAACCTTATTTTAGTACAACAACTTTTGAAAACTACAATCCAGGTGCAAAATTTAAGAAGTAGGTTAGGGATTATTTTTGTACAACAGCTTTTATATCATAGTTCAAAGTTATTAAAATAACCTTAATAACAAAATTTAATTCTCAATCTATGTATTTTTTTTCATGACAAATTGAATAAAAGCAACTTATTTTCTAGAAATATTTTAAAAATAAAATATTATCATAATTTTTAAATTATGGTGTAAGTATATAATGAATATTTACGTTAAAATTTAAAATAGAACTAGAACTATGAATAATTGTGCCAAAGTAACTTTATTTAAGTCGTTTTCACAATAATTTTATACATAATTTACTAGACACTTAAAATTCTGCTTCTAACATTCGCAGCAATTTTTAAGAAAATTTATCAAACACTCACATGCTTCCAAGCATTTTCCCATAAACACCAAGAAGATTACTTGCTCCAAAAGAACTTATAAAAATCAAATAGCTTTATCGATCCCTTGATCTTCCTTGCCATGACTAATATCAAAATCAACTGGTGTGTGGGCACCGGTGAATTGTCCTCCAAGCTATTGCTTCCAATGCTCTAAAGGTAAGAGAATAGAAAGCCTAGTGATGAAGGCCAAAAAGAATCTATCTCATAAGAGGTCCTTAGCTATCTTTGATGGAGCAAGTTCCATCCACGCCCTTATAGTAGTTGCTGCACGCCCAACTTCTATAGGGGTAGGCGGCCATCGTACACTTCCACAAAAAGTTTGTCACGTGTCAACTTTTTATTGCACAACCCAATTTCTCCAATCACAGAACAACATTCATACATTTAAGAAATTAGCACAAAATTAAATTGATTTATATTATACATATACTAAAGAAGAGCCTCTGGAGTTATTATTTACTGTACAGTGTTATGAATGAACAGTGAAGTTCTTTTTTTAACTTTCTAAATGTATATTTACCGTTTTGCCCTTTAATGTTTGTTTACCACATGTTTTGAGGCGGCATTTTCGTCTATTTCTTGCGGAATTTTTTTTACGTGCTGGGGGACAAGTGAGACATGTGGTATGTATGTGATGTCGGTTTTCTAATGAACGTGGGCTCTACTTATTTGTTTTCAAGTGCATTGTAGTACTTAGGAAAAAAAAATTTTCCCTTTTCATTGTGGAGGCCAGTTGTGGTAGAGAGAGAGAGAGAGAGAGAGAGAGAGAGAGAGAGAGAGAGAGAGAGAGAGAGAGAGAGAGAGAGAGAGAGAGAGAAAAAAAAAATTTCCCTGCATTTACGTCTATTTGTAGAAAAAAAATTTCCCCTTCAATAGGGCTAGATAAAAAAAATTTCCCTGCATTTACGTCTATTTGTAGAAAAAAAATTTCCCCTTCAATAGGGCTAGATCTGTAGTAAGGAGATTGTATTCTGTTGCTTCTCTTATTTTTTTTTATTGTCTAGAATTTTATCCTTTTTCTTTTAAAAGCTTTTATTTTTTGTGTTCCCTCATCTATTATTTTTCTCTTTTTTTGCTCTATCTTCTGCGCACAAATATGATTTTTTTCTTTTTTTTTAAAGAAATTTTCTTCTTCTTTCTTTTGCCCTTAAGCTAACGTTTTTTGCGAGCCTATTTATTTTTTCACTGAGTCTTCTGTTTGTTTCTTTTTTTCTTTTAGGTTTTTTTGGGTGTTGCTGGTTTGTTCTCTTGCCCTTTCATGTTTGTTTACCATGCATGTTCTTTGTTGGTATTTACATCTGTTTGTTGCGGAAATCTTTTTAAAAAAAAATATTTTTCCTTTACACATAAGGTTAGATCTGTATTAGGAAGAGGTTGTATTATGTTGCTTCTCTTATTCGTTTCCATCGCCTAAAGTTTTATCCTCTTTCTTTTAAAAGCTCTTACTTTATGTGTTCCCTCTTCCATCCTTTACTGATTTGGTTCCTATTTTCTTATGTAATGATGTTGTTTCTTTCTTGGATATGTTGTTTCGTTCTCTGTTTTCTGATCTTTTTTCCTTTAAATATTATATTGCCTTATTTTGGTTACTTAACATTCATATCTTGCAATTAAAGAAGACAACACGATAAATCCGATAAATCCGATAGGTGTTATTATTTTATAATGTATATATGTCTATATGTTAATATATTTATAATAATATAAAATCTTTTATATAATATAACATTATATCCTCACATTATATACCTCAGCAACGCGCATTATTCAAGCTCGATCATTCTAAATGTTAGAGTAAATATTATTCGACACGCATCATAATTATTTATTTTAAATATTAAAATAAATAGTTACGGCATAATGTTTTTCTTAACAATTAAAATAAATATTTTATATGTAACCAATGCCTATATTATCGCATCAAATATCCGTTCAACTAGGCATTTGTTTTGAATTATATGGGATAGATTATACTTAAAATTTTATATGTAACGGGTTGATTTGGGACAGGGTAGTCTTCTCGCCAACCCATCCCAAATTTTAATATATAAAAAATTAAGTTAAAAATATATATTTTAATTTTTCATATATAGTATGTTATATATTATACTTAAAATTATATATTATAGCATATTATAATTTAAAAATAGCATATAATTAAACGGGGCCGCTAAATGGGAAATAAGGTCGGAGACCTCTAAACCTGTCTCTATCCTGCGATATGCGGAGGGTTAAAACTTTAACCCGTTTACAATTGGATCCTTTTAAAGCGTTTTTTCTAAGCTCCGTTTAATGCGGATCCTTTCAGATAAATATGAGCTTGAATTCCGCATGTTGCTGCGGAATACATTGTTGTATTATATAAAAGATTTGGGAGTTTTATGATCATATTTACACATATTTATATGTATATACAGTATTGTGCTTTTTGTTTATTTATTTATTTTTGATATTAAGGGCGTTAGCCTGGAATATATATATATATATATATATATATTACAGTGTTTCAAAATATCTTTAATACATATACAGACAGACATATACAGTATAAAAATGGCTGCTGTTAATAAGGAAAAAGTATTCACAGTAATTTTTGGACAACACATGTACAACATAAGAGATTATGATTGTTCATTAGCATCATCACCACGGTAAGGAAAAAGTAAAATAAAAATATGTTTGCTTAAAAAAATTGAAATTGAACTGTAGAAAAATAAAAGTAATGTATATGTATATATGTTTTAAATGAATTTATCAAAGAAAGTTTAAAGCATAAGAATAATTTCCATCTGTGTATTAAGAAAAAAATGCATTCATATTGGTCATTTAAATAAATGAGACAAACAATCTATAGAAATTGATTTATAAATAATGAAAACATGATAGATGAAGAAACTAGAAAATCATATATTAAATACATGATTCAGGTATTTATCTTCTATTGTTAACGATACATATCATAAGTAACTCAAATATAACTGCACTGCCAGTTGAATTATTGCAAGATTTATTCAAAACACGAATATATATATATATATATATATGTTAGAACCTTTCTTTGTACATAAATGACTAAAAAGGTACAAATATAAACAAATAAGAGAGTAAAAAGCTAAAGACAAAACGATACATTTGTACTACATAAGGACGACAATAACTGAAAATGAAACAAAGAAAAAATGTTGAAAACTGACCAACAAAGATGAGCGGAAACTATTGAAAAAATACTGACTTCAACATAAAGAAACTAAGTCATCATCAACAAAGAAAAACAATACCTTAACGATTAATAAACCGTAAGAAAATCGTATAAATCCCAATTTATCCGGGCAACTACTAGTTTACGAATCGAATTCAGATGCAGAAGCGTGGGGTAATAGATTGTGTATAATAAAAATTTTCATAAAACCTTTGAGATACTCTATAGATTATATTAATTTATGCACGAATAAATTAATCTCATTAATTTATTTACCAAGAACCAGATTAAGAATTATACCTAACGACCGATTAGGATGATAGCTTGAATTCTTTGATCTCGAGCAATCCTCGCTCCAATGCTTTGTTTAGAAAATCCGAGCCTTTCTCGTTTAATAAACTGTAAGAAAATGGTATAAATCCCAAATAATCCGGGGAACTGTTGGTTTCCGAATCGAATTCGAATGCGAAAGCGTGGGGTAGTGGATCGTGTATATGTAACACCCTAAAGAATTAAAAGAGATTAATTAAGGTAATTGAGATTATTAATGTACCTAATCTGGATTATTAATTGAGTATAAATTAATAAATGTTTCTGACACGTGTGAGTTTAAATAGTTCCAAGTTATTTAAATTATTCTCAGCAATTTATTTAAACCCAGAAGTGTGTATGGGCGCATTTTTGGACTGCTCTTTTAAAATATTGTACACATGTCTTTTTCTTTTCTTTTTCCTTTTCTTTTCTTTTCCTTTTCTTTTCTTTTCTTTCTTTCCTTTTCCTTCCCGTGCATCTCTCTCTCTCCCGTGCATCTCTCTCATTTTTGTCCCAAATCAAATGGATCTTGAACCAAGAAAAGATTTAAAGAAGTTTTCAACATCGAGAGAAGGATGCGAGGTAAGATTACTAAAAGAACCTTTCTTGAATCTCAAGTTTTTGAATTTCAAAACTTATTTTTGGTTCAAACCGGATTTTGATGGTTTTTGAGTAAAATTAGGGTAGAAATTGGAGATCTTGGGTTCTTTGGACTTGTTTTAGGACCTAGGACTCAGATCTAGTGGTTTCCCTTTGAAATATTTCGATTTGGGATTGGATTTGCAGGTTTTTAGACTGATTTTCGTGAGTTTTTCTCGCGCAGCTGATCCCACCTGTCGACCTATGCGGTTGACCGGATCACATGGTAACCGGTCGACCGGATTGCATTGGCCTGACCGGTTGACCTGTTCGGTCGACCGGAGTGCACACTACCGGTCGACCGGTAGTGTTGCACTATTTTGTCACCAGTCGACCGGTTAACACGGGGTCTGACCATGTTTGGCCTGAAATTGCTGTTTTGACCCCTATTTTCGAGGAGAACCCAAATTAGCTTCATTTGGGGACTTGAGATGAATGGATTAGCATATTTAATTCTTGTTTTGAGATTGAAAACCCTTGGAATGATATTTTGAAACATGAAAATGGATTAGGGCACACTAATTGGAAACCTTGGTATCTAATTGAGATTGGATTGCTTTAGGAATGAGAATTAATCCTAAAGTGTTGTCTTGTATCAGTGATCGCTGAGGATTCAGACTGAAGGGGCTTGAGGAAGCGGAAGCTGAAAAAGGCAGTGCTAGTCCCAGGTTTGATAGTGCGAGGTAGGATTTCTATCCCTTTTCCTTGTGAGCCTGTTTTTGAAAAAGGATTTTGGCCTTGAAAATGTTTTAAAAAAAGGGATTGGTTTGTGAAAGAAAAACTCTTTGAAAACCATGGCTTGTTTAGTTTATGGAATCCATGGCTTGACCTGTCCATGGAATCCATAGCTTGTCCAGTCATAGAACCTTATGGCTTGCCCAGTCATGGGGCCCGCGGCTTGAGTAGTTCGTGGGGTCATAATAACGATTTCAGAAAGTTAATGATTTCTTAAACTAAGAGATCTTGTGTACTGGTAAGAGAGTCTATTGCTGTAAGCCTAGATAGGATGCAGATAGTGCATCCTCGGGGGCAGAACCCGAAACTCAGTCCGGGTAGGCGAGACACTTGGTTAGGTAAATAATTTGTACTAATTACTTGCTGAAGCCTGTAATATGGAGATTTTACATTTATTTCCTTTGAGAAAAAGGATGTGAGGTTCCGGTTGTCTGTTGGAACTGAATGTCTATTTATTTACGTACCCATTTATTTATTTACTTGCACTTTATCTATTTATTTACTTCACGTCTTTGTAAATAACATCCTACTGGGCCTTTCGCTCACGTTTTATGTTTTAAATGTATTAAATCTTTCCCAGGAGATTCTAGGAGTGGTGCACAATAGCTGAAAAATTGCTACGGAGCAGCTGAGTTGTGATGCTGTTGGAATCAAGTGAGGATCGTGGACATCCTCTTGGACAAATGTACGGAATTTGAGAAATTATGTAAACTTATGTAATATTTGGATTAACTAGACTGTGGTTGATGTCTGTTGTAATGATTATTTACATGTTCATGTATGTACGATACTGTATGTCCTGTGGGGTGGAGCCCTGTGTATTGTCAGAGGCTCGGGATTCTGTAGTAAAGTATTTATATTTTAATTCAGTCGAGTGGGGCTCGTCTGGGAATCTGCTTTATTAATCCCTAATCGAGCTCCACGTCACCCACCTCGCTTGGGGGGCGTGAAAGTATATCAGAAATTTTCATAAAACCTTTGAGATACTCTATAGATTATATTAATTTATGCACAAATAAATTAATCTCATTAATATATTTATCAAGAACTAGATTAGGAATTATACCAAACGACCGATTAGGATGATAATTTGAGTTTTTTGACCTCGAATAATCCTCACTCCAATGCTTTGTTTATAAAACCCGAGCCTTCCTTGTCAATTCCTTGGATCCACGAAGACGTGTGTGTGGGCACACCTGAAACAAAATGGGTTAACAAAAACACTCAAGAATTTCTACGAACACTAATGCATGCACGGCGTGGAATTTTTAAAGAAAAATTTTCCTCTCACAACACTTGTGAACTGGCCATTCTATAAAATTAGGAGCAAAAATTGTGTCCTATAATTTTCTGCTATCTCCTTATTTATAGATTAGTAGTTTGACTCCTAGAATGAGTCTTGCCTTTATCTCCAAGATAAACCTTATCTATTTTCTCCCACTTTAAATTTAATTTTGAAACAAAATCTCTCATCCTTATCCATCCATTGTGGCTGGACAAGATAGGGAATCTTATCCCTGTGGTAGGCGCCAAATCCAGATATGAAAGGAAGAGAAAATCATCCTTTATTCTGCAGTTCAATTTTGACTCAAATTCAAATTCAAATTTAAGTCAAACTTAAATTAATTTGAATTATTAATTGAACAACTTATCAAATAAGTTTAAATGGATACATCTAGATGTGTTCACACTGTGTGCTCACACTATGTGTTCACATTGTGTGTTCACACTGTGCCTTACGTTCACACTATGTGAACACTTCACATAAGAGATCCAAAATTCAAATTTAAATTTAAAGAATCACATTATTTAATATATAATTAATTCTCAATTAATTATTTTTGAGTGTTATATTTTTAGAATTCTATAATTCTAAAATTTTAATTTTGTCTTTTATGTCTAGTAGAATTACTAGGACGATGCGGATACTAATGAACCTATATTTCTGACCTCCAATAAAGTTAATAATTAATTAAACACTTTAATTAATTAATTAATTCTATTAATTCTAATAGTTACTCCACTATAAAATTGGAATTGCACTCTTGAAATTATAGACATAAATTACTTCTAAACCATGAAGTGTCCACGTGATGTAGTCACTGCATATAGATCAATCCTCCATAAATAATTCATAATTAGAGCTAGGTGAAATCCGTTAACCTCTCTAATTACATCTTTATCTTTGAGTACCATTGATTCTCTAATGGACCATGATTCATAAAATAAATTCATGCATCGGAGCTCCTACTAGTCCAAGTACCGAATCAACCCTCAAGAGAATTATTTATCTACTTTTTTCTCAAGTAGGAATGGATTCCATCTCGTATAATAACATTCCTGGCTACCTACTTCATCATGTCTCCATAATACAAGAAATATGATTCAAGATCTCAAAATATGTACCGAGTAAATCAAAAGACACAAATTCATAAATAGGAGTCTGCTAAGAACTTATGATTAAGATCATTCAATATATGACCATCGGTAGACTTAATTAGAATTTCTATACTTAACGGAAATTATTAGAAATTCATATTGTGTCTGTGTCCTTGTTCCACATAATTTCATTATGCGTAATATACTCATTCAATATCTTGCCTTATTAAGAATGCGGATAACACCGTTCCATTCTAAATGGAAATGACATAAATTAGTAATGTTTAAATTAAAGATTATGAACTTTAATTAAATTCATTACGAACACCATTTGTGATTATTATCCTTAAATATTATCCTCTTGCATATAACACTTCTATACAACGTTTAAGGTCACATAAATAATCATGAAATTATCATTGATATTCACAAAATATTCATAAATATATGCACATAAAATAATGAATAAACTATTTTATTAAATAAATAATAAATATCTTATTATATCTCATGCTTCTAGGACACCATTCTAAACAGCAACATCAAGAACAACCAAGCCTTTATTAACAGTTACTTGATATATATCAACAATAGAAGAAAAATACATCATCATGACCAAAAGAATATTACAAGCTAAAAATTTTTTTGGCTCTCGACAGAAGAACAAATAAGGCAAAAGATGAAGTTAAGTTAATACCTAAATAACAACGAGCAAAACAACATAAATGTCGAGAACAAATAAGGCAAAAGATAAAGTTAAGTTATACCTAAATAACAATAAGCAAAACAACATAAATACTGAACAACGATATAAAAAAAATCGACACCAAATAATAACATATTCATAAAAAACATAATGAAATGAACAGATAAGCCAAGAAATGAAGAAACTCACATAACAAATGCAGATAAAATTATAAAGCAATATTTTAAAACAGTTCAAAAATAAAGGTAGGAAAAAAATTGAATACCTCAATCGATGAAGCACAATGAACATGATAGATCCAACAAAACAACTAAAATTACTGAGTAGGAGAAATATATGAACTGAATATCCGAAAGACAGTGAAAATAATAATAGAAGCCTAGTATCAGTAAGATTTTTAAACATTAAGAAACAGAGAACACATAAGATGATAAATCGTAATATCTAAAGAACGAAAACAAAGAGAAAGTGAGGAATTATAGCAATAAAAAAACATTCATTATATACACAAAGTTATCAAAATCTCGCTCAATCTCCGATACAAATTCCTGTAAAGCAAAATAAATCGGAATAATGATTAATCAACTACAGCTGTCATGAAGCATGAAGACGACCGCAAAACACAACCAATAAATAACAGATAATGAGAGATTAGATATGCATTATACAAAACTCAAGCATAAGAAATGCACGTGTCAGAATAAAACATTAACATGAACATTAACACAACAAGATGCTAATAATTGTGCATAATCGCTTAAAATCAAAAATTTTAATAAAAAATATCAATAAAGAGTAAACAGGAACAGATAAAAGCCAAAAATCACAAATTAAAAAAAATAAAAAAAGAAAACCGAAAAAATTAAAAGTTTTCCAAAATAAGAAATTTAGAGAAATAAAGCAAAAAAAAAAAATCAACAAAGACTAAACATGAACAAAAAAGAGCACAAAAATAAGAAATAAAAAGGGGAAAAAAGGGGGAAAACCCCCAAAAGAAAAAGTAAACAAGAAATATTTCTGAATGCTTTTGCAAGAAAAACATGCAAAGAAAAATCAGGTAAACAAAAAAAAAAAATCAGAATAGAACAACATAACCCCAAAAAACATAAAACATCAAGACGAAGAGATGAAACGGTAAAAGGAAAAAAAAATTTCTGAAGTAGATACGAAAAAAATAAAAAACCATATTAGTGCAGAAAAGAAGAAAACAACAAAACTCAAAACATCCAAAAAGATCAAAAGAGAAGAAACGGAAGAAAAAAAAATGTCGAAACAGATCGAGAAGAAAAAAATGAAGAAACAAAAAACCATATCAATGTAAAGAAGAAGAAAAAACAAAACCCAAAACACCTAAAAAGATAAAAGGCGAAGAGAAGAAACGGTGGAAGTGCGAAACTGTGCTCCAGAAGAGAAGAAAAAAAAGAAAGACCTAGAAGGTAGTCGAGGACAAAAAATAAGACCTGTTTCTAATCCCTGTTGTTCCCCTATCTAAAAAAAGTAATTTAAGAAAAAAACATAATTGTGTGTAGGAAATAGACGAAAAGGCTAGTAAAAAACATGTGGTAAAAAAAGTGCAAAGGGCAAAACAATAAATATATATTTAAGAGGTTAAAAAGACATCACTGTTCATAATACTGTACAATGAACAATAACACCTCAGACTCTCTATTAGAATATGTATAATGTTCTGATTCCCACCATTCTCACTAGGGGTGTAATTCGGCCAGGCAGGGTCGGGTTGAGCCAAAAAATTGAGCCGACCCGCTCAGTGCGGGTTGAGAAAACTTTGGATCACAATACTCTTTTAAGCCCACAAACCCGCAACCTGTCGGGTGACCTCGGGTAGGCTCGGGTTAATCGGATTACTCGAGTTACTCGGGTTGGTGGAGAGGAATGCTTAACAAAGTGAGGAGGGTGTTTGATTCAATGCCGGAGAGGAATGTGATTTCATGGACGACAATGGTAAGAGGGTATGTGCAAGAGGGGATGGTATCTGAGGCAGGGTCACTCTTTTGGCAGATGCCTGAAAAGAATGTCGTATCGTGGACGGTGATGTTGGGCGGCCTAATACAAGAGAGACGTGTTGATGATGCTCGTCGGCTGTTTGATGAAATGCCTGAGACGGATGTGGTAGCGAGGACTAACATGATTAACGGGTATTGCCAGGAAGGTCGTTTGGCTGAGGCCAGGGAGATTTTTGATGAGATGCCACGTAAAAATGTCATTTCTTGGACAACGATGATACGTGGGTACACACAAAATCAACGAGTAGATGTTGCTAGAAAGCTATTCGAAGTCATGCCTGAGAAAAATGAGGTGTCGTGGACCGCGATGCTGATGGGGTACACTCAATGTGGGTGGATACAGGAAGCTTCAGAGCTTTTTGATGCAATGCCACTAAAGCCAGCTGTCGCTTGCAACACCATGATTCTTGGGTTTGGCCAAATTGGGGAGGTAGGTAAAGCAATGTGGGTATTTGACCATATGAGAGAGAAGGATGAAGGGACATGGAACACTATGATCACAGGTTATGTGAAACACTATGATCACGGGTCGGGTCCGGGCAAAGCGGGTTTAAAATGTCCGCCCGCCCCCTAATCCGCACAGTGCGGGTTGGGACTATTTGGATCCGGATTTAAAAAAAAAAAAAAAAAACCTACGCTTTCGGGTCGGGTCAGGTCGGACGGGTTATTCAGGTTCGGGCTCATTTCTTACCCCCCTAATTCTCACCTTACTTGGCGTGGGCCCCACTTTTAAGATTCTGGCCATTTTCACCTTACTTGACGTGGGTCCCACTTCCTCCAAACAAATAAATACACATGCAAATGGCATTCAGCCTCACCAAATAAACAAATAAATTATTTAAATATGAAAAACATAGCTAAACAAAACCCATTTCCAATACGATTCTCAGCTCCGTCGTGTGCGTTCCAAATAATTATCCCAAAACATACATAAAGAAGGGTTCTTTTTAACCTCATTATTATTTTGTATTTTTTAATATATTTTTGGTCAGGTTTTTATTTCATATGGCTATAATAAATTTTTAATCATTATCAACTTCAAAAACATGAATTTACCAATGAGAGAAAAAAAAGTCCAATTCAAATGAGTTGTTCTTAGACATCCAAACACAAATTCGGATTTAAAAAATTACAGAATTTATTTTTAAGAGTGTATAGATCGGATTTTTACCCCTCATTCTTGATTAATACACTTTTACTAGTATAATTATTTGACTAAAAAAGTTATTAGTCAAGAGTAAAGAATATAAATTCTGACACATACACTTTTAAATGGCATTTGTTTCATTTCTCCATTCGGATTTTATTCCTTGTTCGGATTAAAAGTTTTACTGTGCATGCACACGCCAGTTCAAACTACTGTTTAAGCCATATTGTCCGGATTTTTCTGTTTAAATTAAAAAAGTTTAAATCAACACAACTCGAATAAGCGAATCAAACAAGACATTAGTTTTCTAAGGCACTTTTCAAATCTACGTTTTGATTAAACACCAGATTTTGTTAATTTGTTGGTATTAGGAGTGACACTAATCTTCAATATCATGTTGGCTTGTGTTAAAGTCTAACCTGTAGGAGGAGAAAGCAAACTTGAGCTTAAACCCAAAAGTTTTTGGTTTTTTTTTCTTTTTTTTAATACTTTAACGGAAGACAATATGATGTTGTTTGTGGAATCAAACAGCTAATGGTTTTAATATATGCAGATTAAGTGCAGCTGATCTTCAAGATTGAAGGCAATTTCTTTAAGGGAATGTTTATGTTGTGTTTTAACATGTGTCTCATGGTTGCTAAGATTGAATAGCGATTGAGTTTGTTCTTCTGTCTTGATTGCAAAAAGCAGGAAGCCTCATCTGCAGAGGACACAATTGCTTGAGAAACTCAAGTCTTCAATGAGTTAAGGTCTAAAGGTAATTAATTCCATAAAACGTTTATTTAGGTTTCATATTAATTCAAATTTAGTTTGTTTAGATATTGGGAGTTGTCATAAGCACTACTTTAGTCATGCTTGATAAGCACTAATTAATTTTGATAAGTTCAAATTTCTTATTTTTAACTCATGCTTTGGGCAGTTTGTAATATCTAGTTTGGTAAGCATTACACGATAAGCATCACAAAAACAGAATAGTGCTTTTTAAAGGTGTATCGTGAGGTTCCATGTTGTTAATTTCCTTATTTTATATACTTTGGTTTATTGGGTTATGAAGAAAACAATAGTATAGTTTTTGAAGTTCTGCATCCATCTAAAAAGGCCATGGTTATTATCAGTTGCTTGGTTAGATTTTTAGGTTGTAATAAGCATTTTGTGAAGATATGTATGTGCAGGGTAATTTTTAGATTTTAAGAGTAATTTAAGTAGCTTTTTCAATATATAGATATAAGATATTTTTTGGTAAATAATTTTTTTCTTGCAGGATATAAATTTTTTTGAAGGCTGAAAGCAAGCATCCGAATACAAAAGGATCTGCAATATGATCTTTTTTTTTTTTTTTGGTTGAAAGCAATATGATTTGTACCTATAGTACTGCACACAAGGATTCTTTCATATTCTGACTATAATTTTGATTGTATTTTTATATTTTAACATTGTATTGAATATTCTTTTGTTACGTCCAATGGAAAAACATTATTTTAGCAAACAATTTTGATTTTTGTGGAATATCATAAATAGGAAAAAATTAAATTAGATATTGATTTTTGAAAAATTAAAAGTAGTTTTTAGTAACACAATTTCAATTGTTGCTAGATAGCAAGCGTTTAGCCACATATTTTAGACTTTTAGCAACAGAAAACATGTGTTGCAAAATAGTACTTTTACCAACACAAGGGCTTTTTTACCAGGCAAGTTTTTTATTTTTAGCAACACAAAAATTATGTCGCTAAATCATAGTTTTGGCCATATAATCCATATTGTCAATAAAGATTTTCCGCCACTCATCTAAGGTCACGCTCTCGCCACACGAATTTTGATGTTGCTAAAATCCTTCAACCACGGTTTAAAAACTTTTAGCCACACTTTTATCATGGCCGAATTTCTCAAGGGCCATTTAGCAAATTTCGTTTTCATTTTTACTCCTCTCCAAGTTTGCCTATAAATAAGAGTGGCTGGAGATCTAACTAGCTCATATTCATTTTTCTCCTATGAGCACCACAATTCAAAGAAAAGCACTTTTTTTTTTCTCCTTCAAGCTCAAGAAAAATGCATCTCTTAGTGATAGAAGTTGGTAGATCAAATTAAAGATTAGTTTGGGTAAGTCACCATCCAATCTCCTAAGTCACTTTTCAAAGATTCTTTGTGTTTTGAGCAAAAACCTAAGAGTTAGTTTTTCTTCCTTTTGAGGTAAAGATCAATGTATAGGAAGGGATGAGATTCTCAAGAAGATCTAGGCGCCAACTTAAAGTATACCTCAAATTTGTTAAGAATCTCAAACTTGAAAGCGTGCGTTGATTTTGTGTAGAAATGGCATATTGAATAGATTATTTGCATCTAGAAATTTTGATTCTGAGGGTATGTGATATAAGCACACTGTCGCTGTATTTTATGTCCTAAATATGATATTTGGAAACAAGAAATGTGAAAATATGGTAAAAACAAAATAATTTTTGTAGTAAATTAGAAATAGTCTTGTGAAAACCTAAAAGTTTTTACTAGTTTGGTATGAGATATAAGATTTGGCATCAAAAATAGTTATTATGGCATGCAGATATGAGCTCTATACTGCTTATATATGATTTATTAAAACCTTGAAAGTTTGGCATAGAAACGAAAAGTTTTCGAAAACAACGAGGACGAAATACCCCTGGGCTTAAAAAAGTGCACACTTTCAAAGGAAGTCCTAAATAGAGGCCGAATTAGGCTTAGACAAAAACAGAGAGGTTGCAGATATGGATGAGTGGAATAAGTTTCATGTTCAAAGTTTTTACAGAGTCTATTTAGGTTGATAGATTGTTAGAATCTAAGATCACTTGACCGAACTTTGACTGAAGCAAAATGATGCACAAAATTAGATTTAGCCTTAGGCCTGTTTAGGTTTTTTTTTTTTTTTTTTTTTTTTTTTTCTTTGTAATAAAATGATTCTTTTGGGGAGAGAAAAGAAATTGGTCGGCAAAATTGTCAAATTTTCTATTAATAGGGTCAAAACCGTAAGTTTGGAAAAAATGTAGGTCAATATGTAATGGAGAGTCCATAACCTCAGCAAGGGACCTAAAAAGTCGAAACTAGAATCTATGGGCCCGTTTGTTTCTATTTTCATTTTCGTTTTTCACGTTTTCCGAGAAGAAAAAATAAAAACGGGAAATGAAAATGTGTTTGGGAAGAATCCGTACTAAAATAAAAAACAAAAACGTTTTTAGATTTTTCCCAAAAACTCATTTTTTTCTAAAAACGGATGAAATCCGTTTTCATTTTCCTTTTCATTTTCTCCTCGTTCTTCTCTGTCTTCTCCGACTGCACACCACCACCAAAATGAGAAATCCTTCGAAACCCATTTCTAGATATAATAATGTTTATTTAATATATTATTATTTTTCTACAAGGGTAACAGTCTCAACCAAAGCCGGAAACTCCAATACAACACAAATCTCCCTAGAGGATCACTAGAGGTAAACATAGCTTGACCCAATTAAGATATGTGCAAGCTTTTGAAAATACCCCTTAAATAAAGTCTTCTTTTATTTATACCCCTTAACATTAATCTATATATTTCTATTTTTTAGACTAAAACTACTCAATAAGTAGAGTTTTTGAAAATGGATACTTTTAGTAGAATCTAAATATGCCAAGAACCCAAATAAAAAATAAAATAACCCATAGGTTAAAAAAAAAAGACCTAATAGGTTATGAGGATAGAACCCAACCCATAAGACCCAATCCAACCTTAAAAATGTTTGAAGATTGGAATGGGCCAAAAAGGACCTAGAGGGTAACCTAGAGGGAAGTGAGAAGTATACTTACAAGATATTAACTTAATTAAATTTCGAGGTCATTAAGTACCTGTTGGATTCCCAAATACTCCCTTGTGTTATTTTGAGTGCACATGCGGGAGGTTTCTGGTTTTTCCCTTATTTGGTTGCCACGAATCCGGGTTATCATTATTATTTTTTTTAGAGGACATTATGGGCATTTAACATTCCAAACCGACCAAATGAAACATTCCAGATAGGCCTTTGCTCTATATGGATGAGGCGCGCCAAAACCTCCTCGCAACTGCCAACGTCGACTCATGGCCTTCCCTTTATCCTCCGCCATTTTCTCCCATAACATCTCTCTCAATGTCTTCTTCACTCCTTCTCCTCGGAGGCCAACTTCAATGCCGACCCGTCTTATGTTTTGCTTCAATCAAACGCCTAGAAAAGACCCACAAAGATCAGGCCGTCTCAGAATTCCTTGCACCTTCGGAAAGGATCTTCACAAGGTTCGCTTTGATTGTTCATCTTACTAATTATGCGTTCTTCAACAGTTATGGCTTGTGGGGTTTGAATAAACTTTGTTGGGTTGTGAAAAAATTAGCTGAAAATTGATATATTAGTATTTTCTATAGCAATAACTGTATTTCAGTTGAAACCCACAAAGGAAATCAAAAACAGTAATGTGGGTGCTTCGAGGCGCAATCTTTGTGGCTTTCTGATTTCAATTATATAAGTTTGAATTTCTTATCTAACAGAGTAGTATGGGATTTTTTCTTTTCTTTTCTTTTCTTTTCTTTCTTTTCCCAGTGTAATCTGTATTTAAATACACATTTTAGAATCGAGTAAATTTATTAATGTGAAATCTAGCTAAAATCTAATAGCTCAACACAGTGTTGGAAGTTTTGAGGTGTGTGATTGGAAGAAGAGATAAACGATTGGTAATTGAGAATTAAATCCACTTTCTGAAATGAGTTTTCAGTAATATTGTAGGAACTGGCAAACCAACATGATGTTCCTCTCAACACATCAACTAACAGGCATAACAAGAAACTTGAGAAACTGATTGCTGTGATACTATTGCTTGTTCAAGCATCTTCTCCGCTTCCGTTTCTTGGTTGGGGCTCTTGGTATGCACCTCCCGCAAACGCGGTTCTATATTCTCCTGATACCAAAGTTCCAAGAACAGGAGAATTAGCACTGAGGAGGGCTATCCCTGCAAACACAAACATGAAATCTATACAGGTTATTGTTGGTTACTTAGATTATATTTTATGGTTTTTTTTTAAGATCAGTTCAGTTTTCTGACTATCTTGTTTATGTTGGTAGGATTCTCTTGAGGACATATCATACTTGTTAAGAATTCCACAAAGAAAGCCTTATGGAACCATGGAAGGCAATGTGAAGAAAGCTTTAAAGGTATGTATCACTTTCATATTTTTTTTTCCTTAATCTTATTAATTCATTGATTTTGAGAAGTAAAGAAATTCTTCTCGGATCTCCTAACGGGATGGTACTTAATTTTGTTATAGTTATGTTGTCCCTGTTGTAGTTTTTGTGGGTTTTGTTTGTTAAGTACTTTTGGTTTTGACTGTTTGGTTTGCTTTGAGGACCCTTGTCCTCTGGTGTTTTTATTTTCATTTTTAATAAAATTCTCATTTCTAATAAGAAAAAAAGAAATTCCACTACTAAGTTTTGCATTTTTGAAGATTGTGATGGGATTAATTGTTGAATGAGGTTCCGAGACATTAAGATGGTTCTGATAATCATAAAAGAGAGCTGTTCCTACGTTTTCTGCTACAAGTCATTCAGAATCTGACATCCCTTTGTTTTAAAGTTATTTGGTTCGCACAGCATGGCGCCTCAGAGACAATTGTTTGGCTTTCCAATTTATCTCCATATTGCAAAGAAATCTAAGTTTTTCTTTTTGTTTTTTGATTTGCAATTTCCAGTCGCATTCCATATGGATCTGAAGTGAAAATGCTCCTGATTTTCTTAATCTCTCAGGATTTCGTTGTTTGTTCATCCCACTTTTTATTTTTTTATTTTTTTTTATTATCTGTTCAATTTCATTTGCATGTAGCTCCATCTCTTGATGTTATATGGTTGACTGCTCGATCTTTTCCCCCTCTCTTATATAATTTCTTTTTCCTAATTCAGATTGCAATAGATGAAAAGGATTCTATTTTAGCTAGTATACCTGCAGATCTGAAGGAAAAGGGTTCAACATTGTATGCATCTCTTATTGATGGAAAGGTATACAAAGGTACTTTGGCAGAAAGCGCGGTTTGTGAGAAGGGCAACTTTAGTTGTACAAAATTAACCTTAGGGAGAAGAAGAAAACAATGAAATCGACATGCAAGTCATTTTGTTAGCTTTGCGTCAATATTTATATACTTGGGTATCTTATCATTGCATTGAATTGGAAATTTTAAGTAAATGGACAGTAAGAGTTCTATCATGGGACAATAATTAGGCTAAAAAATGAAGACTTGCTTGTGTAAACTACAATTCAGTCATGGTTTGTTGCAGAAACTACCAATATGATATGGAATTTCTCTTGATACACAGGAGGGATTAAAAGCTCTTATTGCTTCCATCAAGGATCAGGATCCTGATAAAGTATCTGTCGGCCTTGCATCTTCACTGGATACGGTTGCTGAACTGGAGCTGTTACAGGTAATGAACATAATCAATAGCAACAAAGAGTTCCTCTCAAGTCTCATACTAAATATCAATATTTTGACTTAGTTTCTTAAAGTCTCAAAGCTATGGTAGGTAAATATCTTCAACAAGATAAGAATTCTTACTCAAACAAGACAGTGTGTTTATTTGTTTACTGTTTGAATAGTACAAGTCACTTTTCTAATGACTATACACCAAATCGAGGCAGCACTTACTATGTTCATGGGTCAGTTTAAGTGAATAGTTTCAATGTCTGATGGGAGGAGTGAGAAAATAGATGTGTATTTACAGGCCAAGCTAACTCACCAGCTCATCCCATAGCCGTAGAGATGAATAGCCCAACCAAAGACGTTGGTCTAACTATCTTACAATTGAATTACGGTGGGAAACACCAGAAGCTATAAATCATCTAGTTAGTGCAGATTCAGGCTGTGTGTTGTGTGATTCCGCAAGTGCACGGATCGTACAAGTAATAAAGTGTACTGGAGAACGGATATCGTTCCCATGGAGATTGAATCACCAATAATATAGTGTAGAAATCATGCAAACACCAAATTAAGTGAAGCAATAAACTAAACAAAAATTCACTAAAATGATGTAAAGAAATAAGTGTAACATAAATGAAGCCAAATGTGATAGAAATGACAAAAATGCAGCTATGGGTTGTAATTAGTGATTTAAACAAACTAGGATTGCTAATTTCCCCTCAGTAGCAAGTTTGATAGTAAATGCTGTAGGAAATGCTATAGCATTATTACTGTTAATCGCAGCATAAAATTCTTCGGAATTAATTATGACTAAAAATTCTTCAAACCATTTCCAGCATATTCCTATGTGAATCTAGTTCTCAGAATGCAAATTTCAGTACCGGTTTCAATGAGTTATGCAAGATGAACAATATATTCCTATACCATTCATAAATCAATAAACTTAAACAAGAATATTGAACTTGCATCATCCATGCTAGATCCAACTCAAATTAGCCTTGCCAGTATTAATCTAAGTCTTGTATCCTATAGTTGATGGCCAGTCAAAACTAGAAATAAGCAGTAAACACACATGGATGAACATGAATAAAAGCTCAAGCACATTCACAAATTAGCCTTCATTCTTACAGCCTTGGTTCCATCAATAATCCTAGCAAGAAATTACTTAGCTCATAATTGGAATTACAAGAACCAAATAATCACTATAATTCATTGTTCAACAAAATTGCAAATCTAAAGAGAAATTAAATGCAACAGATGAGATAGAAGAGAGATTCAGCTGGTTTGGAGCTTTTAGCATTTGCCCCCTCCTTTGCTTTCTTCAAGCAAGCTTCCACAGGATGAAGAAGACTGGAAATCACCTCCTCCCCATACTACTCTCCTTTCTCTCTGTATACCCCTTTTTGCTCTCTGCTTTTCTTCTCTCTTCGGTCCCTTTTTTTTCTCTCTTCTCGGGTTCTTTTTTTCTTTCTTCTCTGGTTCTTTTTTTCTTTCTTCTCTGGTTCTTTTTTCTTCCCTCTTGGCGGCGCTTCTTTTCTTCTGGAGGTTCTCTATTCTTCTTTAGGGCACCAAGCAAGGACACTATTGTGTCACCAGGTGATTGGTTTAGGCAGCAAATGACATGTGCACAACACTTATCCTCGTGTACTTTATTTTATTTCTTGTGTTGAGTCATGCGCTGATGTCACCACTAACTGCTTGTTACCAAATTTTGCTGCAGCAATGCTGCAGCATTTTTCTTCACAATTCCTGTAGTTCACACCAACGTACCTTGGACACAAATCATGCATTTTTTTGATTCAATTTTCTTCATAAACACCACAGAAATAACACAAACAAATCTTAGCAGAGTGTATCATAAGAACCAAAAGTTGAACAAATAAAACAAAAAAACAAACAATTAAGCCTTTGGATTAGCCAGCTATAATCCTAGAATTGCCTAAAATAACTCTAATTCCTAGAGTCATCACTGTGTCAGAGAGAAATTGGTGTTCTATGCTCCATCAACTTACCGATCATCTTTCTCCTAAGTTATTGGATGGAATTATTGAAGGTGGGCTAGAATCTTGGTTAGTAATTGGGCTGTAAATAAATTGGCCGAAACAAATGAAGAGGTAAGCTTCATTAGTTAAAAACTGGTACCGCTTAATGTAGTTAAAGATAAGTAAAGGCGTGTGCAAAATCACAGCTTCTTCTTGTCTGTTACAGGCTCCGGGATTGTCATTTCTGTTGCCCGAGCTATACTTGAAATACCCCAGGTCAGTGTTAAGAAGTTAAATGATTAGTAAATCGGCATACATGCATTAAATTCAATGAAACAAACTCTCCTTTACTATGATACAGTTCTTGTTTATGTTCATTATTTTCATATCTAATATTTCAATTAGATTGGTTTGGTTTCTTAGGTTTATTTTCACTTCTAGCTTATAAAACGCGAATTATATGAAGGTTCAAATTATCATACAGTTTGTTTCTTGCTGGACATGAGATATCCACCTATGTTATACTGTCACGCTGACTTATGAGCTCCCAACATCCATTTAACGCATCTCATTTTCTAATTAATATTTTAAATAGAATATCAATATGTTTCTTTTCTAGTGATTTTTAGGCTATCAGGGAGGGGAATAGTTGAATTTACTGTTGAGAAAGGAGACGGTTCGTCATTTTCTCCAGAATCTGGTGGTGAACCCAGAAAGACTGCCACAATACAGGTATTGCAAATCTCACTTCGTGTTGATACATTGTGGATATGTATTGAAAGAAACATTAATTAGGTGCTGAAGATGTGCTTGAAAAGCTGTTTGTTGGTATTATGTACTGTAATAGTTCCAATATCAAGTTATTGTTTTCATCTGCAGGTTGTCATAGACGGATATTCAGCGCCCTTAACAGCAGGGAATTTCACAAAACTGGTAAGGTAGTTGAACCTCCCTTTGGCCTCGTCCCTGTGACATGATTTATAGATAAGATGGCCTCTCATTGTTCTGGTTTATTATGCTTAACCCCTTTGCATTCAAACCATATAAATGCTTGCGTTATACCTATGATTTCCGAGGACAAGATTGAACTGAGGAACAAACAAAAAAGAGTTTAGGGTTCAATGAGTGTGTGTGTGTGTGTGTGTGTGGGTGTGGGTGTATATATATGTGTGTGTGCGTTTGTCAAGTCACTTTTACTGGTATTTTATCTTGTTATAACTTTCCAATTAGAATTCGATGGGCCTTCTTTCATGTCATCTAAGTAACACTTCTGTTTAGTACTCTTTGGTATCATTTTTTTCCCCCTTTTTGGTGAATTTATATATTTCTTCAGGTAATTGATGGTGCGTATAATGGAACAAAGCTCAACTGCACTGACCAAGCCATTCTCTCAGACAATGGACTTGACAAGAACAAGGGTTATAGTGTTCCCTTAGAAATAATGCCATTCGGGCAGTTTGAACCTTTGTATAAAACAACATTGAGTGTACAGGTATATCTATATCTTATTCCATTTCTGATCAACCATCCTAGTTGACAAGGCATTCCCTAATTGTAAGGTAGCCTTATCTTATTTTGTATGACATTTCTTTTTCTTTCCCTTCATCAAAGGATGGTGAATTGCCAGTTCTACCCCTATCGGTATATGGAGCAGTTGTCATGGCTCATAGTGAAGTCTCTGAGGAGTACTCATCACCAAATCAGTTTTTCTTTTATCTATACGATAAAAGAAATGTAAGTCTAATATGAGCTGATCATATGTTCCATAAGGGCTTATTTGATATGTTGTACCTCACAATACTTTAAAAGGCCTTCTGCGTGAGTTATTTATGTTCTTGCATCTCTGTTGAAAACTCAGAGTTGACCCAATTATTTTCCTCTATTTACAATTATATAACATGGAAGAATTACACATATAATATCATTTGATACTGTTTTACCTATATTTTAGTTCTGCTTTATACATATATTTCCCTATTTATATCAAAACCAAGGTGACAAGTTTTTCTTTCGCTCTAGAAAAGTAGTAAAACTAATTGTTTGCTCCTATATAGGCTGGCTTGGGAGGATTGTCGTTTGATGAAGGACAGTTTTCTGTTTTTGGGTATGTCTCTTAACCCCAAATTCTTTCTTATATTGGTAATTCAAAAAGTACCTTGCATGAAAACTTTGTTGTTTTTTATGTCTTCTTCTTGATATTGAATTTCAATATGCAGATATACAACTGTAGGGAGAGATATTCTCCCACAGATAAAGACAGGAGATGTGATCAAATCCGCGAAGCTCGTGGAAGGGGAAGATCGCCTCATTTTGCCCATTGAGAGTTGATTATTTTCTCTTGTTAAATTAGGACCACAATCTCATTCTTTGTATTTGTTTAAGTTTTAGATTCTAGCAGCCTGATTTTCTTGGTGCAGGTTGTGTTTCATGTTTGTGTGCCATTTTTCTTGTTGGAATTTTTGTGCTTCTACAAGTCTCTTTCACCATATAATAAGCTTAGCGTATCACAATTTATACCTTTTCATTCCTTTCTATACTTTTTATTATTGTTTTGAGGTAACTCAAAAGGATTTGTTTCTCTGTCTATTTCAGAATTTATATAATGGAAATAATTTCCTGTTTATGATTAGTTGATTTCCTTGAGATAATCTCTTTGACCATATAATAGTTTCTCTACATGGAAAGGAAGAAAACTGAATTTTTTTTTTTAATTTTTTTATTGTTGCTTAGTATGATGAGAGGAAAGAAAATAGGTAACAGGCTAAATGATTATTTTACTAATTATTTGATATTAATTTAGCTTTAAAATCGGGACAAAAAAGTTATTTTTGTCATCAATGGGTGGATTTAAGTTTTCCATCTAATATTGGAGAGATGAAAATTTGTGAACCCCACTATAATTTTTATCCAAACTATTTTCCTTACCCTCATCTTTATCATTTTTCATCCAATAATTCTTCCCCCACTTTCTTCCTACCTCGTTTCCATCATACCATATATAGCATTAGAGGGAACGTGTTATTATGAATAGTTGAAACTTTTGACATCGTAATGCAGAGGACAAGGTAGCATTAATCAATAATCAATTCTATACAATACAAGATAAGTTATCATTGTTTTATGTTAGAAGGTTGTATTTAAGGATTAGAAAATAAAATCTTAATTATCGCATTTCTTAAAATACATGACATCTACGATAGAGGATGATTAAAACACTGAATTTTTTAAATACATTTATCTCTTTTTAGAATTGTAATTTCCATAGTTAATTTTCTATCATAAATAATCTTAGAAATGAGAAAATGTCTCATCAAGAGTCTCTCCTTTGAATTTTGGGACGAAAACCGTTAAATTGCATGACAATTGGGTTATTTTAAAGAATTAAGAATAATTTATGTGTGTGTATTTTCAATTGTTCTCTTTAAAATTAGTACTGACTTTTAATTTTCTTTACAGCATTAGTCTTAATTCATTTAGTGTACTCTCTCTCTCTCTCTCTCTCTGTGTTTTGCTAGAGAATTAGTTAGCGATTTAACTCTTTATATCAACTTATCAATCTTGTACTGAACTTGTTCTTTTTTACATCAAGAAAAGTTAGGTCGTTCGGATTTTACAACCACAAAATGGTTCAAAAAGTCCAGCACCTTGAATATCAGTAGTCCAAAGGAGACAAAAATAGAATCTACTTGTGTAAATTATGACCATAACAATCGTATGGCTTGGAGAATTCCCCCAGAGAAATATTTTTGTTGTATAAGATTATCTGGAAAATCGTCTTGATGAGACATTTCTCTTTCACTTCAAAGATTAAGTGGCCCAGTTCTGGGCCCACCCTAGCACAACTTGCCGGTAGTTAATGGGCTACACCGAAGGTAGATCCCAAGGGGTGCAATAAATGAGTTCATGGCGGTTTAGTTTATGAGCTATGACCTATATAAAAATTTTTTATTGTAATAAAAAATTGGATACGATAATTTTTGAAAATTTTTTACTATACCAAAACTTAAATTTTAAACTTTATTGATTTAGGTTTGCATAAAAATGTTTTAGGTAAAAAAAACATAAAATAGTACTAGTTAGAAGTAAGGGGTTAAAATTTAATACGTGTAGCTACCTTTAGGCTATGTTTAGTATGATAATTTAAATCAGAGTGATTTTAGTTTTAATTTTAAAATGAGAATTATAATTTATGGTTTTGGGTCTAATCATGATTCTGAAATTAAAATCAGAATCAGGGGTTTGAACCATTTTAAACCAAGAGAGGAGGTAGTTCTAAAACTAGAGATAATTTTAGTTTAAAACATCACATCAGGATTCAAATCTTGAATCAAAACCATTCAAACTAAACACTGATTTTTAAATCTTGAACTAAAACTATTTTTTACTTTTATAAACAAATAAAAATTTGAACTAGAATCATGATTTTGATTTAAAACTCTGGAACCAAACGCTACCTTATAATTTTTCGTCTTCTATAAATATTGACGTTTTTTTTTTGTTGATTTTTCCAATCCATTAATTTTTCTGATAAACAGCCACATGTGGACATGTGGACCACATTCAATGTCTAAACTAGCCTATGCGTTACATTTCACGATGTCAACCTACACCATCAAACCTTAACAAATCCTGTCCGTTGAAAAAATAATCCACCCAACTCAATCTCCCTCGAAAACGAAAAACATGTTAATCACCAACAAGTAGGACTAATCACCAAAATCTGACTTGTGTTACAACGTAAAACCAGTAGTTTGCGACGCACTTGATTGCCCCACCAATCATTAGACCTATAAAATTCTTCCTCTTCGTAATTTTCCAACTCGGACAAACACAAAGTGGTAGTTAGCTCGTAACTCAGTTTTTTTCCCAACTCGGTTGGCGTGACTAAGCTCAGGGCAGCCATGGCGTCCGTCAACACCATAGCACCCCAGAGCTTCCTCTCCATTAGCAAACCCAAGCCGAAGCCTACAAACGCCTATCCAAAATCCATCCCTTGCTCCAACTTCCCCAATCATTCAATTTTCTCGAGAAACAAACAGAAAGTAAAAGGATGGGCCTTGAACTCGGTGGTGAACGAAGAGCTCGACGTGATACCCGTCCAGAGCTCGGACGGCACGGACCAGCAGGAGGGCGTGGTGGTGAGCCGAGTCGAGGGAGGCGGGTTGGAGAGCGAGTTGGCGAGTCAGGTCGGCGGGTTTGTGTCCGAAGGGAGGTTCTCGTTCGAAGGTGGGGCCGAGCTAGGGTTTGGATCGGGTTCTGGTGTCGGCGATGTGAGAGAGAGCGAAAGTATGGAGAAGATGGTGGATCGGACGATCAATGCGACGATTGTGCTCGCCGCTGGTACTTACGCCATCACCAGATTGCTCACCATTGATCAGGATTACTGGCATGTGAGTTGATTTTCACGTCGTTTGATCGTTGCGAGTGTCGAATTTTTGTCCTCGTTTGAACGTGTGATTGTTGTGGTGTTTTTGTACTAGAATTTCATCTGCAATTTAACACTGAGCGATTTCGGTTTTCGAATTGTTTTTGAATGAATTTCTCTTTCTTCCTTCCTTTTTATCCTTCTAAGATTCGGAAAAAGAAAAGGAACTTTTTGTGTTTAACTTTTCTTCATTCCATCGGCTTTTGTATTCTATATTCTTCTTTGGTTTAGGCACTGGAGTTTTGAAATCTGGTATTTTTAGCCTTTTGATTATCCATTTGTTGCTCTAGAAATTAGTCAATGGGAGGAGCTTTGGGATGCTCTTACTTTTTTTTTATTATTTTTTTATTTTTTATTAAGGGAGTTTGCATTTAACCTACGTTAGAGAAACAAAACAGACAATACAAGGCTCACGCCTATCGGAGGAGGACAGATGTACTCCTAAGGCTCGAAAATGGGAGAAAACCTCGACACATTAAGAACGAGCACATTTAGGACTCGATTTGAAAAAACTCCTCCCATCTAATGGAAGCTTTAACTTTTTTTTTTTTTTTTTGATAGTTATGGAAGATTTAACTTTGGGGGGGTTAGGAAGGGTTTTTTTTTTTTTTTTTGATAGTTATGGAAGATTTAACTTTGGGTGTGTTAGGAAGTGTTTTTTCTTTTTTCTTTTTTCCTTTGGGTGCTCGCGCTTCTTGAAATTGAAAATGGAGCAGCCTAAATTAATTAAATCAAATTAAAGGGACAGAGGAGATGAGTTTGCTAACCAAAAAAAGAAAAAGCAAAAAGGAACTAGAGGATCTACATGTGCTTAATAGCTTATTTGTGATATGTAATGTTGAAGAAAAAATCTTTTGCAACGAAAGCAGGATGAAGAGATGGTAATTGCTGTGGTGGTCAATTAGCTAGAATTAATTTAACTCTTATTACCTTGTGATTTGATTATCTCGATTTTTCTTCCAGGGATGGACCCTTTTTGAAATACTAAGATATGCACCTCAACACAACTGGAGTGCTTACGAGGAAGCTCTTAAAACAAACCCAGTTTTTGCCAAAATGGTGATTAGTGGAGTCGTATATTCTGTAGGAGATTGGATAGCACAGGTTCTTATCATGTGCCGAGTTGAAAACTTATATCTTGGTTTTGGTTAATAATATCTTCTATAGCATTCTAAACTTTTATATCTCATAATGTTGCAGTGTTATGAAGGGAAACCTCTGTTTGAGTTTGACCGTGCACGAATGTTCCGATCGGGTCTTGTTGGATTTACATTGCACGGTTCCCTTTCTCACTATTATTACCAGTTTTGTGAGGTGATCATTGTAGTTTATATTCTTTTGATATTTTTCCTTATTCTCTATACTTTTTGTTCTTCCATAATCTTTTTAAACTACTTCATTTATTTATTTATTTATTTTTTTCCATTTGGCGTGTCCTCAAACTACTTTCTATGGTTTCAGGCGCTTTTTCCTTTCCACGACTGGTGGGTGGTTCCTGCAAAAGTTGTCTTCGACCAAACTGCATGGTCAGCGGTTTGGAACAGCATTTACTACACAGTTTTGGGATTTTTGCGGCTTGAATCCCCAGCAAGTATTTTTAGTGAATTGAAGGCGACTTTCTGGCCAATGCTTACTGTGAGTTAAATTTGTTCTCTTTTGACCGTATCTTTTCATTCTTCCGTGTCATTAGGTCAAAAGCCAATCTTTATAATTTTTTCCGTGGAGGTTGGAAGAGTCGTGCAGCACATCTATAGAATTCTTCACTAATATCAAGTCATTGTTTCTTATTGTGTTTTTCGTTTTTCATTTTTTTCCCCCTCTGCAGGCAGGGTGGAAACTTTGGCCATTTGCTCATCTAATTACCTACGGTGTAGTCCCGGTAGAACAAAGGCTTTTATGGGTGGACTGCGTAGAGCTTATTTGGGTTACTATACTCTCAACGTGAGTATCTATAATATATATTTTTAATCACATCCAAAACTTATTTTGGAAGATTGAATAGTTTTTGGGAATTGTCTTTCGTCCTAGAGAAACTGGAACTACAATATTACTTACTTTAATACTGCTAAAAACAGTTCAGTTACACTGGGCTCTTCTTCCTTATCCTTTCAGTTTTTCCCATAATCGACTCATAATCTAGAGATTTTATCCTTTTCAGTTTTTCCCATAATCGACTCATAATCTAGAGATTTAATCCTGTACATCTGATGAAGCTAATCTATCTACTATCCCTAATATCTCTTGTTTATCTAATTTGATAGGAAACATCTTTTTTATTTTATTTTTTATTTTTAAAGAAAGACCTTGTTCCAACTGGTTTCAGTATTTTCGTTTTATGCCTATGGTCAACATAACTAGTATACGTATTGTTAGCCCTTTGCTTTGGTGTCGTTGTTCGTTTTTTGGTTACGTTCTATGCTTCTATCTATTTCTAACAATAATCACACATTTGTCTGCTAGTTATTCAAATGAGAAATCAGAAGCAAGAATTTCTGAGGCACCAGTGGAAGTCAACCTCATTTCGTCAAACGTGACCCCTCCTGAGGTATGTTTACCAACTTCTTAAAACACCCCTCTTATCTCGGAGTTGTATTATATGTATTCATTTCCTGTTAACTTTTTTATTACCATCCATCAGGAGTAAAACAGAACGGAAACAAGCCGGTACAGGAAAGAGTAGAAAAAGGATTTGAGTTGGGAATGAAATTCATTTGATGAGGAAACCATGTCTGGAGAAGAAACACATCACAATTCAAGAGTGTGGTTGGGCTGGCTGGTTATGGTATCGGTTGCCGGGGACTAGCTTATGTATGTTATAAGATGGCGTTGTCTTCCTCGGCATATGTATGTATCCATATCATTGGTATATATTTTTAATATGGTGCAATTCAACTGTAAAAGAAAAAAAAATTGACGTCATTCAATGCCTGAAAATTGAAACCTTCGGGAGAAATAAATCTCTTTTCTGTAATTTATACACAACTTGCCTCATCTTTGATGTTTCCTATGATAGAGACTCATATAGAATAAGCATATTGAGGTGAGATTTGGGCCAACTAATTACCAACCCTTCCAATTCTCGTTATGCTTATTTTTTTTGAGGTTTTTGAAATTCTAGAGAAGTTCTCATGCATCAGTAATGAACTTCCAAACCTATGTGTGCATCATAAATAGGACAAAGTAAGCAGAGATTTTAATCTATCCAGTTCGATGACATGCTCTTTCCAAGAAGAAGATAGAACAAGCAACAAAAACTTTTGTCGTCGAATTTGGTGATTATCTTCTTCAGAAGGAGTTGGAAAGCTTTGTGCTGTGGACCAAAAAAGAAAAAAAAAAAAAAAAAACTGTACAGTAGATTTAATATGGTTAAGCTCATCATCATCATCATCATCATCGCTGGAGTTATAAACATCTTATCTCCGTCTTAACAAATAGTTATCACGCTCAAGTTTCTTCATCTAAAGTAGCACTGGCTCAAACATTGCATTAAGCAATGAAGAAGCTCAGCAATTTGCTTCATGAGTGTATACTTGAACAGTAGAAATACAGTATGATAGAGAATTTAAACCGTAAAAAATGTTCAAACAGTCTTGAGAGAATTCTGAAGGAAAACTAGACGATGCCTCACTAAAAACTTTGTACGGTAAACCTGGACAAGGTAAAAAGAGTGCATGATTGTTGCAAAATATATATATATATATATATATATATTATTCGTACTGAAAGATGTACAGACCAATTCCATCATGAGCAATGAAAGAGAGAATAAACTCTTAAAGCAAAATTGCACCACTTGACTGTGTCAGAAATGTCAGTTGCAAGAAGCAAGCTTGTCATCCATCTAATTGCCTTCTGAAAATATGACACATTCTATTAGTAATCTTACTTAATTTATCAGTAATCTCCTCTCACCATACATTCAGCTGCACTTTAAATGTCATTCATTTTTTATTTTCAAAAATTAATTATATGCAAATGACAGATCATAGCAGATATGTCTCAAATTATAAATGTCAGAATTAGTCGCCAAAAAGGCGAAAAGCAACACGCTTAGAACTATATGAATATGTTTTATAACACTAGACCATATGATGATATGAATGCAAATATTTATATGCTAGGAAAATGAAAGCAAAAGAAAAGAAAACAAAAGAGAAAAAGAAGTCTAGTTGTTGTATTCTAAAATAAGTTAATTAGCACCAAATGGTTAAGAATTAGTCAGCAGCCATAAGCTACTTAATTTTGGTAGAAAGAACAATTCCATTGTTAGCAATTCAGGGAGAGAAACAGCGGTGGCCTGACGGTCACTTCCGCCTGCTTCCACATTTTGATCATCTTTTTCGTAATGATCAGAAGTTGTTGATATTATTTCTACCAACTGTTCACATCGAAAGACAACAATATCTTCCAGATTTTGGGAGCGGGGCTTTGATGAACAGTCTCTTTATGTTCTCACAATTACACACTCAATTTCTTAAGAGATGAAAAGGTGCCAGGTGAAAATGGTGACGACGCTATACATGTTTTCCCGTCTGATCGGCCCTCGTAGGTCCCACATTGCCTCAAGGTCCAATACCTCGAGCTTTTAAAGAAGACGAATGATGCTCGATAGATGAATACAAAACTAAATGCTTTAGCACCCGCCCACACCTTCAGATACATCACTGCCTCAAGTTTGTTGCATTTTCGTATGATGCGAGCTCACATATAAAATGCTTGCATTAATGCAGCATCTCTCTCTCTACAACCAGGATCTCAATGTTGTGAAGGAGCAATAGTGAGCAATCTTTCTGGTTTTCTAAAGTAGATTAATTCCTCCACTCTTACTTTTGCTCCACATTTTTGATCAAGAGAAAGGCACCGAGGATTCGTTTGCTTGCATAAGATCCCATCGGGTATTATCTCTAACTTACACCCATCAAATTCAAGGAATCTCAACTTAATTAAGTTTTGCATGCCTTGATGTGCTTGTTTGATTCCTGAATCCACAAAATCCAGCTCTTCAAAGCTGTTAGTTTTGCTAAAGATGGCACATATGTCAAGTTATGACATCTTTTAAGCAACAGTACAGTAAGTCTCACCAACTCAGAGATTGATTCCGGAGGATTCTCAATAGAAGTTTCAGACAGATCAAGAAGACTAAGACCCTTCATATGAAGAAAAAAGTTGTTTGCAACGTTTCTCAACGAATCGTTCTTGTTTAGCAACAATGTTGAAAGCTTAGGACAATTTGGTGATTGAAAACTTGGAAGGGATATTTGATATAGCATTGTGCATCAACGAAACTTTTGCAAGATCCTCTTTCCAATTTTCTTCATTAGGAACACATTTCAGTCCCATCCCGGCTTCTACCAAATATTGAGGGCTCTCACTCATAATTTCTAGTGCCGTGTCCCGTATCAAATCATGCATCTTCACAGCGCCACTTGTATCTGCCAATAAGCAAGCATGCGAGTTTGTTTAGCATTGCTTGTCCTCTTTCCATCGCTGGTTGACTATTTCTTCGTTTAACAATTTCCTCAACAATCAAATACTCTATCAACACGCGTCTTTCAATTGCGTGATCTTCAGGAAATAGGGCATAAGTGAATTTCAACTTCTCAAATATTTGTTAGTCCCTTTTGTAGATGTCTTCAGATCTTCTAGTGCTGTCTTCCAGTTATTATAATCAACAATACCTTTTAAGCTTCCTACTATCGTAAGAACTCCAAGGGGAAAACAAGCACATTCTTTTGCCACCGAATACACGATTGCTTCCAAGTTTGGGATGGATAGAACATCACGGCCAACTGTATCCAAGAACAAGCTCAATGCCTCCATTTCTGACAGACGCTCCATTGGGATTGCATCGCAACTAATTCCGAGGCACCTTTTTTAATCTTATAAAACTTTTTCTGGGTTTTGAATTGATGCCAATTTCTTTTTCGGTAACCTAGTCTATTCATATCTCAATTTGAAGTTCCTAAAGCGAGCTACTTTATGTCTTACTTAGAACATATTACTATATACTCTATTCCAAACTGCGTGAACACATTGAGAAGTTGAGTTGTCAATATCAGCTTGCTTCCATTTTGATGACTACGCTATGAGATTCCTACTTCATCAAGATGCCTTTCTTTCGAGAGTTCAACTCTTCCATTTTTTGCCTCACAGTTTTCATGTTATCCTTGAGGCTTTTATGATACTTCCAACATCTGGAAATTGGTGCTGATATCCATTGTACAGGTTGAATTGTAATAACCAGCACTTGGTATGATATTATCCGCTTTAGGGTGAGCTTGTATGATTTTGATTTTGGACTTCACCCTAAAAGGCTTTATATCATTAGGAGGTGGTGTCATTCCTTATAAGTCATCATCTATGACCATCCTTAGGTGACTTGAGACTGCAAAATTTACCCTTTCTTCGACCTCTTGCCTAAAGGGATTGATGAGTATCACAATCACCCCACCTGCTCTGAAATTATCTGTAATGATTCACACATCCACTTAGTATGATATTATCCTCTTTGGGCCTAAGCCCGCATGGATGAACTTTTAGGCATGCTACTTATTTATCTTTCAATCAGTTGAACTAGATTGCAAATAGGCATTTCAGACTTAGCTAAACAAATCAAAAGTTTCAATATTACAAAGTTAATATATTTGTGATCTTGAATCAGATGGACGTGGTAGCTTATCTCGACATTTAATCGCTTCTTAGTTTTTGTTGAATTTTTCCCACATCGCTAAATTACTGGGCTACTGAGATGTATATATGTTGTTGTGGCACCTTCTTTTTGTAACGCCCTCTAAAATTAAACATGTTTAATTATGTTAAATTGTGAGTTATTAGTTAGCCTAATTTGATTTTCACAATTAATCAAAGAACTTTAAATTATTTTCAATATTTATGATTTCACCCCAAAAGTTTTTGAAAATACACTTAAATTTTAATACATTTTCCTTTTTCTATTTTTCCCTTTTTCCTTTTTTTTTTCCTTTTCTTTTCTTTTTCCTTTTTCTTTTTTTCCTTTTCTTCTTTTTCCTTTCCTTCTTTTCCTTCCCGTGACTGCAACCTCTCTCTCTCTTTCTTTCTTTCGTTTTCTTTTCTCTCTCTCTCTGGTTTCACCCACATCTCTCTCTCTCTCTCTCTCTCTTGGCTTGGTGGCGAGTCCCACAAAAAAAAAAAAAAACAAAACAAAAACGAGAGAAATGGAGAGAAACAAGCTTCAATCACTTTGAGGTAAAGATTTCTTGAAAACTCATACTTGAATTTGAGTTATTGATTTGAGAATTTGAAATTTTGGTTAGATTTGAATAATTTTGAGTTAGGGTTTGAATTTGAACAATTGTTGTTAGAATTGAATTAAATTTGAGGGTTTTCAGTTATAGGACTTATTGAATTGATTGGAAACCGGTTTTGATGATTTATGGAGAATTTATTTTAAAATTGAACTTGAATTGCAGGTTTGACATTTTTCCTATTTATGCCTGCATGCTACCAAAATTTCTTTAAAAACTTGTTTTTAAGCTAAAATTAAATAGGAAACCAAACCCATGAATTGGATTTCAATTTTTAAAGAACCCCCAAACTGAATTATAAAATCGTTTGTGAAACTTAGATTTGAGTCAAGGCACACTAATAGGAAACAATTAAACATGAATGAGCTTAATTTGTTTTAGGAATGAGAAATATATTCTAAGATATTGCTTTTGTGATAAAGCTAGTGGAGAAGATCGAGTATTGAAGCTTTAAGGAAAGCGGATGCTAGGGTAACGAGAAGTTAGCCACAGGTTTGACATCCGAGAGGTAGGATTTTCTTGTCCATATCCTTGTTAGTCTTACTTTAAATGATTTTGGCCAATGAAAAATGTTTTAGAACAAAACGTGCTTTAAGAAAATGATTTTAAAGGAAATAGCTTGAATTATGCTATTGAGTTTCCAATGATTTTGGAAATGAGATTTTAAAAGTATCATTTCATTTTAAGAAATGATAAAACGCATGGTGGCCACAGAGATCGAGATATGAGAATCGTATCCTTAGGGGCCGGTCCCGAAACCCGTACGGATCCACTTCTTGCTCAGTGGTGTTATGGCTCTACATATTTTCCTTATACAGATATTTTTCTACTACTACGTGAGTATTTCCTTTTTCTAAAAAGGATGATCGGTTCTGGGTATATGTCTTCAGACCGTGAGTACCATTATTTATAATGTTTTATAAAATTTTATCCTACTGGGCCTTCTGCTCACTTTTCTTATTTCAAATGTATTAAACCCCTCCAGGCGACACGAGGAGTAGTGCGGAGTAGGCAGCTACTACCGGTGAGGTGAAACCGACTTCGAGAAGTGAATGTTTGTATTTTCCTTTCCCTTTATCTGAAGGCTTGTACTAAATTATGGATTGTAAACTCAAATATTGCTAGATTGTGGTTGATGTCAACATTTACTTTTGTTTATATTCATGTATGCTAAACCTGTGAGAATTCCTGACATGATACCAGGGGTGAGGTTTTGAATTGGTTTGGTTGGAAATTCAACCACTTTTCTTGAAACTGAATTTCCCATAATTAGTGGGACTTGTTTAGAAATATCTAGATGTCTTGGATTTGAAATTTAAATTTTTGCACTATTATTTGTTAATCACTTTCTTAAAGAGGTTTAAATTTCTAAACAAACCTCCACGTCACTAACCCTTGATTGGGGGCGTGATAAGACTTGGTATCAGAGCCCTAGGTTAAGAAACATGGGGTTTGGAATTATGCATAGATGAATAACATCAGGAAACCACTAAAATGGTCAAGTTTTCTTTTCAGTTAAGAGAATGCCGCCGCGCCGTAAGAACGCTAACCCGCCGGCAATGTCGAACGAACAGTTTATGGAAGTAATGTACGAAGTCTTCCAGGGAATGGCTACCAGAGCCCAAAATGAATGTCCTGCGGAGGACAAGAAACATGGCTACTTTCGTGAGTTTAGGTATAGCTCAATTCCTGCCTTTACTAGTGTGGGTGGACCCCAGGAAGTCAAATATTGGTTTGAATCGGTGTCCAAACATTTGAGTACCATGGGGTAATAAGAGGATTACTGGGTGGAATTCGCAGCATTTAAGTTTGAAGGTCCGGTTGGTGCTTGGTGGAAGCGAATTCGGCGAATGCATGACGCATAGGGGATGACCTGGGAACAATTTGAAGCGCTCTTTAATGACCAGTTCTTTCCTCAGAGCTACCGAGATGAGAAGGCCATAGAATTTATGGGCCTACAGCAAGGGGACATATCAGTAAGGGAGTATGAAACCAAGTTCAATGAGTTGTCTCACTTTGCTCCGTCCCTGATTGAGTCTAAGCACATGAAGTGCTTCAAGTTTGAAAGAGGCATTAAGGGCATAATTCGGAAGTCAGTGGTGGCCTTAAGGCATTGAGTCTATAGTGACTTGGTTGCAGCGGCCATCTGCGTTGAACATGAGCATATTGCTTTCCTCCAGAGTAGGGAAACCTCAGGAAGAACTTTAGGAGGACCCCAGAGAAACAACATAAAAAGTCACGAATAGGGGCAAGGTAGTGGGGGAATACCTAGCGGTAGTAGCAGCTTTTTGGGAAGTGGGAAGAATGGACCCTACAGTTACAAGTGTCACCATTATGGGGAGTTAGGACATATAAAAAGAAACTGTCCTCATAAGATTCAATAGGTGAGCCACCAGACCCAACAAACTCAGCAGACTCAAAGGAGTGTTGTTCCTAGTCAAGATAGACTGCCACCGCTCACACCCTTCTATCAGCCCCAGTTGCCTGTGTAGATGTCAACTCCTCCTGCACTGACTTTCGTCTACCAAACTACACCTATTTTTGGCCACATGCCTCAGGATCAGTACAATCTACTCCACCACAACAACAGTATAGGCTATGAAACTAGAGACCCCACAACAACTTGAAAGGAAAAGGGAAAGCACAGGGACATATCCATACCATGGCCGGAGGGAGTTCTGGAGTTCATGTCAGAAACCCAGTTGTTGAGAGTATGATACTTATCTAACACTCACTCTTTCGCACGAGTCTTATTCAACACTGGTGCTACACACTCACGTATTTCCATTTCTTTTGTGAAAATTTTGAGTTTGAAACCCGAGGACCTAGAGACCCCAATGCTCATGAACTCTCCAGTAGGATGTGTGGAGGTGACTAGCATATGTAGGTCATTTGTGATCACAATTAGAAGTGAGAAATGGAGGGCATACTTGATAATCCTATCCATGAAATTGTTTGGTGTAGTGTCTGGAATAGATTGGTTGTCAAGATACGGGGCGATTGTTGATTGTCATCATATGAACGTTACCTTGACTACCGATTATGGCACGATAGTAACATATCAGGGACATGTTAACCCAATTACAGAGGAACAACTACTGAAGCATAGTGTTGGAGGACAGCGGAACATAGCTTGTTTCTCCTTTCTTTTCACGCTAGAGGGTGAATTTGGCATCGTTGGGGAAAATGTTGAGGTCCCCGTGGTCGATGAGTACGCAGATGTATTGCCTGATGAGTTGTCTGGTTTCCCACCAGACCGAGAGATCGAGTTTTACATCGATTTACTTCTGGAGACGGCTCCAATTTCTATCGCTCCGTACCGAATGGCGCCCGCGGAGATGAAAGAGCTAAAGAAGCAACTCAATGAGTTAGCAGAAAAGGGATTTATTAGGAACAACACTTCCCCGTGGGGTGCACCTGTCCTGTTCGTGAAGAAGCATGACTGTGACGACCTTAACTTTTGATCATCATCCTATGTTCATACCTAACATTTCTTGACCTCTACTACTCTCTAATTATAACATTTTTAAAAATTCAGGATGATTTTTTTTTTCATATACGTTCAAATACTGTAGCATTTAGCTAGCATCCTCTTTTCATTCGTAAATGCTGCAACATTCTATTTCCAACTATTCGTGGAATGCTGTAGCATTCTGTTTTCAACTATTATGAATTGCTGTAGCAATTCGTTTTCAACTATTAGGAATTGCTGTAGTAATCCATTTTCAACTATTATGAATTGCTGTAGCAATTCATTTTCAACTATTAGGAATTGCTGTAGCAATCCATTTTCAACTATTACGAATTGCTGTAGCAATCCATTCTCATCTATTATGAATTGCTGTAGCAACCCATTTTCAACTATTATGAATTGCTGTAGCAATTCATTACATTAACCATACCTTGTGACTAGAGGTTGCTATACATAGCCTCATTGTCTCGTGAACTATTCTTTCGTTACATAAGCCATTTATATTCATAAACACTATTTCATTTTACACATAAGGTTCCACAACGTTTCCAAAACATGTGATACATCCATAACCCACTTGCCCACACTCCGCTGCTACATCCTCTCCGCATGCCCAGCATCAAGTTTCAGGGAGCCGGTGCCTTTCCTGAGCTTCCTACAACACGAACAAACTTAATGAGCTTTGGCTCAGCAAATATCAATAGGTCATAACAGATGCAATAATTATGCATACCCATATATGTATTCATGTCATATATCCTAGTACAGAATTATGAACGTCTTTCATTTCGTGTTTCTCATTCTTTTCATTCTTCTTTACGGATACCATACCTTTATATGGAGTGGTTTCTGTGTTTCATTTTCTTATCTTTTACTTCTTATGGGCCCTGTCCTGTTGTACCATAACGCGCATAACCAGTGAGGAGTGGGGTAGCTAACCAATCTAACTCAGTCACGGTTTCATATCTTTCATAGTCTCATAATAACCTTTCATTTGAAGGCTGGTACAAACATGATGTTTAGTCTCTTACCGTTATCAATTTTCTAATTGAAACGGTAACTTTAGTTAAATCTTATGAATTTGTGCATTATGAGCAATTTATCATGAGATTAACGTTTTTGTTAAAGTTTAACTCTTTCTTGTAACTTGACCTTGACTTAACATCAATACATACTTTTCGCAGAATAAAGTTCTACGATTTCATAAATCTTGTAGATACCTACTTAACATAGTATCTAACATTCACATTGTATCTAACATTCAAAATTCTACTATATGCACAATTTTTGTGCAACATAGAAAAGTAAGCTTGTTCATGATATAGCCATAGAAAAACTATTGTACTTACCGAAGTTTTGCTAACAACGCGTCCTTTGTCTCCCTTGACGCTTTCTGATTTCATGCGTTAATTGATCCTATTGCATAAATTTTCGATCTTTAGATTCAAAATCTAAGATCAATAACTAAATTGAAATTTACTTTGGAAAGGTCTACAATCCTTATGTTTGGTATTCAATCCCAAAATATTTCCTATCTCAAGAATTTGCACTAAAACTGTGCAAGTTACTCAGTCATGGGCCTAATTTCCAGTTTCAGTAAAAAACTGGGAATTCTCGTTGTGTTTGGTTTCTGAACCTCAATCTATTCATTCCCGAGTCTTAACACTGTTATTCATTTTCGAGAATCGAATTCCTAACTCATTTCTTACTACCTAGGTTTTTTTAGAAATTTCGGCAGAGTTTTGCCTAGTTTTTATCTTTTCCCGAGTTTTTAATAACTTGTTTTAATTCCGATTTCGGTACCTGGAGTCAAGATTCATATTCCTTAATTCATATTCCAACATAAAATTGAACAAAAACTCATGTTCCTCATTCTCTAGGGTTTTTGGATTTCTTAGAGTAAATCTAGAAAAATTCGTTCAATCATTTCAATACATATACCGTTAGACTCCTATCACAGTCCCCATCAAAACCCCAGTTTTGATTTTCAGTTTTACGGATTTTTCCCGAGATGAGTTACTATTCATCGAAACGAAAAAGCAAGCAGTTTCTTATGAAAAATCTGAAATCTTACCTCGAAAAGTTGAGATTTTCCGCTAGAATGCCTCGGGTTGCGTTTCTACCGGACTAAACGGAAGAAATTTCGACGAAAACGGGTGATTCCTTGGATTTCCCCTTATTTCCCTCTTTTTCTCTCTTGGTCGGCCACTCTTTAGGAAAGAAGAACAAAATGGCTTCTAATTTCCTCCGTGGGCCTCTTTTCGGACATTAATGAATATTATAATAATATATTTTTATTACTTTCTAAATTAAAGAAATTAATTTAATTCCCTTAATTTACTTTTACTAATTTAATTAAATTTAATAATTAATTTGAGTGGTTCTATATTCCCCACATTTTTCTTGTCGAGACTAAACTTTCCGTTTCTCGAAACGAGTTTCTTTCCAGTACTGATAACTTCACAACCAGTACAGGTTCTATACTGTTTTTCTGGACTGTTGAGCACCTTGGGTCAAACTTCTCATGTTCAACTCAATTCTCTTGGGTATCTCATTAGTCAATTTCTTTTTCTAAAATTATCATTTTAATTGATTCAGAATTGCCCAAAACACGTACCCTTGCGGTACTCTTTTTTAGCAGTTTCCCGCTTTAACTGACTCGAGAAAATTCTATTTCAGGAAATTTTACTATTTTTCTTACTTATAATATTTCTACTATTTTTCTTATTGGTCATTTGGTCACAAACCAAATATTTCAGTTTTTCATAACTAAAATATACCCGTTAAAATTTCTAACTTTTAACTGATATTTCACTATTCATAACTGATATTTACGAATTTTCTTTGTAAACATATTCGTATTATAACCTTACACTTTTCGGGAGATTTTACCCCGTACATAAAGTTTATACATAACATTTCCTTGATCAAGCTGAAAATTCTACTACTTTCTGTTTCGGAAGAAATTATGGTCAAAATATCAGACTGTCCAGATTAGACCTGAAATTTTCCCGGTCGTTACAATGACGGTTCCCTTCAGTTGTGTATCGACTACTAATAATTGAATAGAGTTACTGTGAAGAATAAGTACCCATTGCCGAGAATTGATGAGTTGTTTGATCTGTTGGGATGATCACAATATTACTCTAAGATCGACTTGAGATTCGGGTATCATCAGTTGAAGATTAAGGAAGATGATATTCTAAAAACAACTTTCAGAACTCGCTATAGGCATTTTGAGTTCCTAGTAATGCCTTTTAGGTTAACGAATGCTCCTGCCGCTTTCATGGATTTGATGAATCGAGTTTTCCACTCGTATTTAGACCAGTTTGTGATAGTCTTCATTGATGACATTCTGGTTTACTCAAAGACCTGGGAGGAGCATGAGCATCATCTGAGGATCATTCTCCAGACTCTTCGTGAACACTAGCTTTATGCGAAAAAGGAGAAATGCAATTTCTGGTTGACAGAAGTCAAGTTCTTTAGACATGTTTTATCTGGACAAGGAATTTCAGTGCATCCTTCAAAGATCGAAATAGTGCTACAATGGGAAAGGCCAAAGAATGTAGCTGAAATCCAGAGTTTCCTAGGACTTCCAAGATACTATCGATGCTTCGTGAAGGACTTCTCGAGTATTGTTGCCTCGATGACTCAGTGGACTAAAAAGGAAGTCAGATTTGAATGGGATGCCAACTGTGAACATGCATTCCAAGAATTGAAGACTAGGCTGACCAGGGCGCCGATCTTGATGATCCTAAATAGCGAGGAACCGTACGAAGTGTACTCAGACGCATCAAGGCGAGGACTAGGGTGTGTTTTGATGCAAAATGGACGTGTTGTGGCCTATGCACCTCGTCAACTGAAGCCACATGAGCAAAAATACCCCATGCATGATCTGGAGTTAGTAGTAGTGATCTTTGCTCTCAAGATACAAAGATGCTACCTCTATAGAGTAAAATTTCAAATCTTTTCTGACCACAAGAGCTTAAAGTATTTATTTACTTAGAAAGACCTGAACCTAAGGCAAGGAAGATGGATGGAGTATATGGAAGACTACGATTTCACCCTTTAGTACCATATTGAAAAGCCAATGTGGTAGCGGATGCTTTCAGCAGGAAGACTTCGAGAATTCTCACGTCTCTAGCCTTAGAGGATTGGAAAAAGGCTAAAGTAGTGGAGAATTATGATCTTCAGTATTATGAAGAATGTAATCAAGCTATGGTCTACAGCTCGATTATGGTTCTAGCACTTGTACAGTGCGTTAAACAGAATCAATGGCAGGACCCACATCTTCAAGGGATCTGGATTCGAATTCAGAATGGGGAACAACTAGATGATTGGAATGTCTGATAAGATGGAGCACTATACTTTAGGAACTGCTTAGTTATTCCTAAGGTAGACAAAATAAAGAAGGCCGTTCTTGATGAAGCTCACAGGTCACGGTTTGCCATCCACCTAGGAAGTACAAAGATGTATCAAGATTTAAAACGACAATATTGGTGGAGAGGAATAAAACGGGACATTCATAAATATGTTTCACAATGTGTAACCTGTCTCAAGGTTAAAGTAGAACATCAAAAACTCACTGGGGAATTACAACCTCTTCCTGTTCTGGGATAGAAGTGGGAACATATTACGATGATTTCCTTATGGGATTGCCGAGGACCGAGCAAAGGCATGATGCCATATGGGTTGTTGTAGATAGGTTGATGAAGTTCGCGCACTTCATTCCATTTTTACGACGTATTCTAGAAAAGTTCTAGCAGAGTTGTAGTTGGAGCACATTGTCAGACTTCACAGAGTTTCGTTGTCCATCACATCAGACCGTGACACTTACTTTAACGCCATATATGAGAAAAGCTTTCAAGAAGTCATAGGAACAGAATTGAACTTCAGCACTGCCTTTCATCCTCAAACAGATGGGCAATCTGAGAGGGTAATCCAGATTTTAAAGGATATGCTCCGTGCTTGCATTTTAGACATTGGTAGAAATTGGAAAAAGTATCTCAATTTAGCAGAGTTCGCTTATAGCAATAGTTATCAAGCTAGTATTGGAATGACACCATTCGAAACCTTGTATGGCAGACCTTGCAGATCGCCAGTTTATTGGTGAGTCAGAAGATCGACTCACTCTTGGACTGGATGTTATCCAAGAAAATAATGAGAAGATAGCCGTTATCCGGGAACTACTGCTAATGGCTCAGATTCGTCAGAAGAGTTATGCTGACAGGAGGCGTAGACCCTTAGAATTCTAAGACGGCGATTTTGTCTTTTTAAGGGTTTCTCCAAGGAAAGGGATTGCTCACTTTGGTGTAAAGGGAAACTTGCACCACGTAACGTTGGACCGTTTCAGATCACACAATGGGTCGGTGTCGTTGGACCGTTAGTGAAGGTGTTGTGGCAACACCATGTCATTGAGGAAGCAACGTAAGAATTCAAAACAACGATACAGGAACAATATCCACATCTGTTCATATCGTGAGGTAAGTTTCAATTTCAGGGACGCGCAATTTCTTAAGGGAGGTAGAGCTCTAACGCCCTCTAGAATTAAGCATGTTTAATTATGCTAAATTGTGAGTTATTAGTGTGCCTAATTTGATTTTCACAATTAATCAAGGAACTTTAAATTCTTTTCAATATTTATGATTTCACCCGAAAAATTTTTGAAAATACATTTAAATTTTAATGCATTTTCCTTTTTCCATTTTTCCATTTTTCCCTTTTTCCCTTTTCCCTTTTTTTTCATTTTCTTTTCTTTTTCCTTTTTTTTCTTTTCTTCTTTTTCCTTTCCTTCTTTTCCTTCCTGTGGCTGCAACCTCTCTCTCTTTTTTTCTTTCTTTCAGTTTCTTTTCTCCCTCTCTCCTCTGGTTTTACCTACCGCATCTCTCTCTTTCTTCCACTGCCAGCCACTTCCTTATTTCACAAGGCTCTCTCTCTCCCACTGGTCGTTTCTCTTTCTCTCTCTTGGCTTGCTGGCCGAGACCCACAAACAAAAAAAAAACAAAACAAAACAAAAATGAGAGAAATGGAGAGAAACAAGCTTCAATCACTTTGAGGTAAAGATTTTTTTAAAAATCCATGCTTGAATTTGAGTTATAGATTTGAGAATTTGAAATTTTGGTTAGATTTGAAGAATTTTGAGTTAAGGTTTGGATTTGAATAATTGTTAGAATTGAATTAAATTTGGGGGACTTGTTGAATTGATTGAAAATTGGTTTTGATGATTTATGGAGAATTTATTTTGAAATTGAACTTGAATTGCAAGTTTGGAATTTTTCCTATCTATGCCGGCATGCTACCGAAATTTCTTTAAAAATTGTTTTTAAGCTGAAATTAAATAGGAAACCAAACCCATGAATTGGATTTCAATTTTTAAAGAACCCCCAAACTAAATTATAAAATCGTTTGTCAAACTTGGATTTGAGTCAAGGCACACTAATCAGAAACAATTAAACATGATTGAGCTTAATTCGTTTTAGGAATGAGAAATATATCCTAAGATATTGCTTTTGTGATAAAGCTAGTGGAGAAAATTGAGTATTAAAGCTTTAAGGAAAGCGGATGTTAGGGTGACGAGAAGTTAGCCACAAGTTTGACATCCGAGAGGTAGGATATTCTTGTCCATATCCTTGTTAGCCTTACTTTAAATGATTTTGGCCAATGGAAAATGTTTTAAAAAAAAACGTGCTTTAAGAAAATGATTTAAAAGGAAATAGCATGAATTACGCTATTGAGTTTCTAATGATTTTGGAAATGAGATTTTAAAAGTATCATTTCTTAAAATGAAATATTTTAAGAAATGATAAAACACATGGTGGCCATAGAGATCGGCATATGGGAATCGTATCCTTAGGGGCAGGCCCCGAAACCTGTATCGATCCACTTCTTGCTCAGTGGTGTTATGGCTATGCATATTTTCCTTATACAGATATTTTTCTACTACTACGTGAGTATTTCCTTTTTCTAAAAAGGATGATCGGTCCTGGGTATATGTCTTCGGACAGTGAGTACCTTTATTTATAATGTTTTATAAAATTTTATCCTACTGGGCCTTCCGCTCACTTTTCTTGTTTCAAAAGTATTAAACCTCTCTAGGCGGCACGAGGAGTAGTGCAGAGTAGGTAGCTACTACCGGTGAGGTGAAACCGACTTCGAGAAGTGAAGATTTATATTTTCTTTTCCCTTTATGTCAAGGCATGTATTAAATTATGGATTGTAAACTCAAATATTGCTAGACTGTGGTTGATGTCAACATTTACTTTTGTTTATATTCATGTATGCTAAACTTGTGGGATTTCCTGACATGATACCAGGGGAGAGGTTTTGAACTAGTTTGGTTGGAAATTCCACGACTTTTCTTGAAACTGAATTTCTCATAATTAGTGGGGCTTGTTTGGAAATACTTGGAGGTTTTGGATTTGAAATTTAAATTTTTGCACTGTTATTTGTTAATCACTTTCTTAAACAGGTTTAAATTTCTAAACAAACCTCTACGTCACTAACCCCTGTTTGGGGGGTTTTGAATTTGTCTCACATCGCCGAGTTACTGGCTACTGAGATGTTTATATGTGGTTTGGGCATCCTCTCCCTTGAAGCTAGCTTTAAGGGATCAGTTCCACACAAAGCCCATTTAACATCTAGACAATTAGAAAAATAATTTTTATCTTATTATTATCAGTGATTACAAGTTTAAATAGACAAATTACATATGTAAGATTCTAACTACTACTAAACAACCACTCTAATTACACTTAACAACTAACTACATTATGTACAGCTAATCTCTTCCGACACTCCCCTTCAAGCTAGAGCGAAGAAATTCTTCATTCCCAGCTTGCTTATCAGATCTTGAAACTTTGAGCTAGACAACCCCTTAGTCATAACATCTGCAAGATGACAATGTGATGGAATATAGGGAGTGCGAACCAATCTTGATTCAAGCTTCTCCTTGATGAGGTGTCTATCAATCTCAACTTGTTTTGTTCGGTCATGTTGAACAGGATTGTGAGCAATATTTATTGTTGCCTTGTTGTCACAATACAACATCATAGGTCCTTCTATTCTTATTCTCAAGTTCGATAAAATTATCTTCATCCAAAGAAGCTCGCAAATCTCTTGAGTCATAGCTCGAAATTCTACTTTCTCGAGCGTGCCACAATTAGTTGCTTCTTGCTTCTCCAAGTGACTAAATTCCTACCCATAGGAAAGTACAATATTCTAAAGTTGATATTTGATTTGTCATGGAACCAACCCAGTCTGTATTGGTATAAACCTCCAATTTAAGCTCCTCATTCTTTTGAAAATAGCAAGCGTTTTCCTGGAGATCCTTTTAGATATCTCAAAATCTAATAGCTTGCTTCAACATAATATTTCATCAAAGCATGCATAAATTGACTAATAATACTCATAGTATATGCCATATCTAGTCTGGTATGCGATAAATAAATGAGCTTTCTCACCATTCGATTTTCTCTCCCAATCGATGGTTAGCTTATATGGGAGTATTAATAGGTTTGCAACCAGCCATACACCCGTTTCTTGAAATGAGAACCAGAGAGGTATAGTACCAACTCTTCGAGGGGGTATTGAGATTCCACAACGGAAATAATAATTAATAATTAATTAGACATTGGGTGTTATCAAACTAAATATTTGGGTAGCTCCCCCAGTACCCCATTGGTCGCGCGCAATTCGGTACAAGCATAGGGCCCCGAGAATAAAATACATACCATAATTGAGTATAAAAAGTCATGCATCTATATATCTGTGATATTGTTTGCAAATGTTTTGTGAGGATATTTGTATTCACTGAGTTTTAGCTCATCCAATTTGTTCATGCTATAGGAAAAAGGACTACAACCTATTGATGGATTTGGCGGTGGACGTGTAAGGCGGAGGTTTCAGACTGGATACCGCCATGCAAAATTATTCCGCAATTTATGTTTTGATTTTGAGAATTAGACATGTTTAAATTTATGGTTTAGAAAGTATCTACATGCAAACTTTATTTACGATGCTTATTTATATGTGTGTTTTAAATCCTAAGTACTTAGAAACTAAAATGTGTTATTAAAATATGTTAGGTTTGAACTTTTGTGCGGTTACCATGTTTAAGACTAAATGTTATTTCCACTTCCTTGCTTGGGTAAATGCAAAGTACAGAAGAGCGATTTATAAGTAAATTTTTTAAAAAAATATCCCTAAATTTTGAGTATCTCGGTTTACCTTCAAAGACTTTAAAAAGAGATTTAAAGTTTATATTTAACGTTAAGTAATGGTTCGGGAGAGCTGGATCGTTACATATTATCCATAACAATGCAAGAAGTAGTCATAGCCTCAATATGTGTCAATTTTAAAAAGTAGTAATATAAGGCTTAGAGATTACCAAAGTGGTGAGGAGCTGGACCAGATTTGGGGAAAAAGTTTGGAATGTGTCTCTATGTATGAATTACTCCTTCACAAATCCTCGGCCAAATAGAGAACACTGAGCCAAATCTAAACACAAACGATAGCACAACTTATCTCAAACGACTTGTCATAAGAATGAACCAAAAAAACGACCCAAACGACATGACTAGTTTGCAGTTGGTAGCGACGGTGACGCTGAGGCGGTGGTGACAGTGTGACAGGGACGTTGGTGTGACAGCTTGGAACCTGAGGCCAGAGCGATTATTGTGCGAAATATGAGGCTGCGTCTTAGTGGGTTGCACTGATCAAAACCTTAGATTGCATTGGAGCTTGATCGGTAAACACAACATGAAATCCGTATAAAACATAACTTGAGAACTAATGAAATCACACATGTAAATTCTTTAAAAGTAAATCACGTTGCAGGTGAGATTGTACTTACTTGTGATTAGCTTACTTAACCTTTACTTAGTCGGTAATGCGATCCGTGAGGCTCCGACATTTGTGACTTCTTGATGAGTTCATGCCATTTAACCATATACTTGAACCATTAGGACTGAACTCATGGTAATATAAAATATCTTAATACACAACAATCCATACATATGGGTAGCAAGCAATTCATCTTTAACATAATATAAATATTACCATTTACCACTTAAATCATAGAATTTAAAAAATAAGTCAACAATCCTCATATTCCACAACTAATAAAACTTCACAACAAGAACAATCTGGACTAATACGCTAACCACGACTTGTACAAAATACATATCAACCTCTAGCCAGTGCCATTAGAAAGTAGACTGAAAAAGACTTTCCAACGGTACCAAATTTGGCCAAATCGAAGTCCCTTTGCTGTTCATGTTTATAATTTAATACAACAAATCAGGACTATCCGCGACTAAGAGCCACGAACATTACCAGAGCAGCAACCCACTGCCCAGTTTACTGCATAAGTTGCAAACAACTTTTCATACACCCAAACCAATCCAAATAAACAATTAAAATAATCACCCTTGAAATTCCATTATTATAACTATTTTTTATGAAACAAAAACCCAAAAAAATTAATTTACGATAAACCACAGCCCTAGAATTCTAACTTTTTCACCATTTATCAACAAACCCTAGAATTTTCAATCGTCCAATAACATAAATCCTAAGCCCCATAAATTCTCACCATAGTAATCAACTTACTATGATCGTCAACAATATGTTTTTAGTTCCACCAACCAATCAATAAATCGTTATAAATATATCTTTCAATCTTCCTAAATAATTAGATTCTCCAATCATGGCCTCGGGAGAGAATGGGAGTTTTGTTTTAGAAGAATTTCTTTTCTTTTCTCTTCTCAGTTAGGCATGAAAAATGACATGGAGAGAAAGGGAGAGAGAAAGGGAGAGAGAGAGAGAGAGAGAGAGAGAGAGAGAGAGAGAGAGAGAGAGAGAGAGAGAGAGAAAGAGAGCTTATTTGGGAGATAAATAAAGAGAAAGTGGTGGGAGAAAATAAGGGAAAGATAAGGCTTATTTGCTGTTTTTTTAAAATTAAATATTTGAAATTGGAACAAATGGGTAAATAAATAAATTTTAAATCAAATAAACCCCTCTCACCCTAAATATTTAAAATTCATACTCATATCCCTTTCTTTACATGTCCTTTTTCATGCCATTTCTCATAGAATTACACATAAATTAACATATAAATCACTTAAAATCACAATCCTCATAATATGAATAATGGATGTGAACTATCGCAATTATGTTGGTTTCTGTCGTCATCATCTAAAACATGAATTAACAAGTATGTTACGATTAAAATTAAAAATTCATGTCATTTCATGAATAATTAAGGTTCGCTTAATTGGGCATTACAGGTGTCGCAGGTATCACATATATTGTGACTTCTAACCAACTCCTCTAAAATAGACAGTTACTCAATATTAGAAAGGTGGGTGTTATAAAAGGCAATTTTACTCATAGAATTACACATGTCCAACCCATTTGCTACCACCCTGGCGTGCCAAGGCTTCATGTGATTCCAACGGGGGAAGAAGGATGAGCGACCATATTGTTAAATAGTGTATGCTTAAAAATAAAATAAGAAAAAAACAAAAAATGGTTGGTCATGGCCTTGCTCACGTTTGGAATCTTCCAATTAATCTATTGTGAGCGAAGTTGATATAAAATTAAGCAAAGGACTTTTATTGGCATTTATTCACAAAAATCTGTACATGTACAAGATATGGCGGCAAGAACACTTTTATTCATAAAGGAAAGAAATAAGAATGCTAGAGACAGTTCTCTTAATGCAATTCACAGTGATCACTAATCACCTTCTAATGGGTAAGAAGAGGTGGGATGCTTTGTTCATTTTTAAAAAAATTAGTTGGATCAATTTTAGTCTTCACTTTAACTAACCTATTGAAATTATTCTTGAAATACCTAGTACCCCAAATTCTTGCTTTTGCAATAGCAGTAAAGGAACTAGTGTCACTTTGCTGTTTATTCATCCCAATGTCAAGGTCTCTAAAGTTGAGATATACGGTCCTCGGATTTTTTGACACATATGGAGTCATGTAATTGTAAAGTCTTCTAATCCAACTTAAATGTTTTTTGGACGCTTTAATATTCCCTCCATCCCAACGCACTTTGTAATGAATACTGAACAGGTTTCCAGCTCGGTGTGGAAATGGAATTGCAGATTCTGGAATCCTATTCATTTTCCCTCCATAAGGGAAAAAATCAATCTCACTATTTCCGATCTCTTCTTCATACAACCTTCCCAACATTATTTCCAACACATCATCTGGAATAGGCTCTTTCACATGGTCAGATTTCGCTTTGAATGGCCTGGAATCGAAATTGGATGTCCTATTAAGTAAAGCATTCAACGATCCTCTATTTGCCAACCCATTGAAATAGAGAAAAGATTCGACCCATCTCATTTCAGTACACTCTAGTTTAAGCAAACCCAGCTCAGGAAACTCCTTTTGTGTCAATTGAAGCAATCGATCTACACCGCCATGGAATGTTGCCGAAAAGAAAGCTTCTAGTACAATTTTCTTATTCCCCTTTTTATCAATAGAACTCACAGTTAGGAACGTGATGAAGATTGTTAGATCCTCATCAACTTTATCAGCATGCCGTTGCCATCGATTTACGAGCTTCTTTGTTGCATCATCTTCCATATTCCTTTTGACATTAAACACTGTCACTGTTGATGGCACAGGAACTAGTCGCAGTTTCCATGCAAGAACGACTCCAAAGCTTGCTGCTCCACCACCACGTATGGCCCAAAACAAATCCTCCCCCATAGATTTCCTATCAAGAATTCTACCTTGAGCGTCGATTATCTGCGCGTCCATGACATTATCGGCTGCAAGCCCATATTTTCGCGTCAAAAACCCGTAGCCTCCTCCACTAATGTGTCCACCAACACCGACAGAGGCACAAACGCCGGCGGGGAAGCCAAGATTTCCACTCTTTTCAGCAATCCTATAATAAAGTTCACCCAGCGTAGCTCCAGCCTGAACCCATGCAGATTTGCTTTCCACATCAACGCTAATAAAATTTAAGTTTCTCAAGTCAACTACAACAAAAGGGAGATGATTGGACACATAAGAAAGGCCCTCATAATCATGGCCACCACTTCGAATTTTGATTTGCATGTCATGTTTCTTGGAGCAGTAAACAGTGGCTTGTACGTGAGATGCATGAAATGGTGTGATGATAGCGAATGGTTTTGGGGTTGAAGGAGAAGTAAAACGATGGTTTGTTATGGATGAATTCAATATGGTAGAATATGCTGCATCATTTCGAGTGTAGATAACGACTTTATGAGTGGAGGTCAGGTTGGATATACGAGTGGTGAGGCACTGAAGAAAGTCTTCATAAGTGTGATCACAGGATGCTACCAAGGCAAGGGGAAAAAGAAGGATGATAATGTTGGCCAAGGACGAAGAAAATGTAAAGTACTTCATTTTTCTTGACCGATTCGTATCTTTTTTGGCAAAGGATATTAATTGCCTCCATAATATATAGAGCTCGGAAATTCTAGGTGGCTAATTTTAAAATTATACACGTTCTACTCTTAAGCAAGCAAACGTTAATTATAAAATTACCAACTTGCAATTATTTTTAATAAGAAATAAAAGGTTGACTAAATAATAATATGGGACATCGTGTTCTTTCTGTCATTCACGTATAATCGCTGGCAAATCCGCGGAGGGAGGTGATGGCCGTGGGATAGCATATGTTCCCCGGGATTTTTCATTTTTTATTCAGAAAAATACAAAATTTATCCTCAAAGTTGTATGAGTCTGAATTTTTATTCATCATTTTTGATTAATACGTATCTTTTTTTTTCGGGGCAAAGGATACTAATTGCCTTCATAATATATATAAATATATATATATATATATGTGTGTGTGTGTGTGTGTGTAAGAAATTCTAAGTGGCTAATTTAAAATTATCACGTTCTACTCTTAAGCAAGCAAACGTCAATTATAAAATTAACAACTTGTGATTATTTTTAATAAGAAAGAAAAGGTTGACTAAATAACAATATGGGACATCGTGTATATGTCATTCATGTATAATCGCTGGCAAACCCGCATAGGGAGGTGAGGGCCGTGGGAGAGCATATTGTCACAATCCGCAAATTCTTGCCCCATTTTAAGTGTTAGAGGTTTACAAGAAGACTCTAGAATTCTCTAGAATGTTCTACAATTGGCTACCATATGGAATATTCTAGATAATCCTAGAGAAGTATAGACTATGGAATTCTCTAGAACACTCTACAATTATCTACATATGGATTGTTCTAGAACATTCCAGAGGAGTCTAATCTTAGGGAGAACCTTAGAGTTCTCTAGAACCTTGTGAATGGTTCCATAGAGTAGACCTTTGTGGAAGACTCTAGAAACTTATAGAGTGACCACCCTTTGTAAGCATTCTCTAGAAAGTTCTAGGATAGGTGGAAATCCATAGCATTCTAGAATGTTCATGGGAGGGTCCCATTGGCCTATAAATAGGGGTGGTCCCTTAAATTGTGGGGGAGAACCCGAAAATATTGGAGTGTAAACAATCGAAAGGGTTACCATACTTAGTGAAGCTCTTTTCACTTTCTCCCTTTCTCGTGTGTTCCTACTCTCGTTTCTCTACTTTCACTTTATTAGCTTTGCGTTTGCGTGAAGTTAGGCTTGTTAGCATAACTCGGGAGTACTAATGTGGCACGGTTACCTTGTAAGAAGAACAGGTACGTGCTCCCCTGGATTTTTCATTTTTTATCAAGAAAAATACAGAACTTATCCTCAAGAGTAAATGAGTCTGAATTTTTATCCTTATTCTTAATTAATACTATTTTATTAGTATAGTTATTTGACTAACAAAGTTATTAATTAAAAATAAAGGATGAAAATTCTGATTCATACACTTTTAAGAAATATTTATCTCCTTTGTCCTTTTTTATTTTTAGCACATGTTTTTTCAAAACCTTTTCATGCATGTTCCCCTTTATTAATAAAAGTTTTTAATATATCTCCATACAATCGAATATCAATTGTTTTTTCTTTTTTCCATTATCGTTCTTTTGGTGCTTTTCTAGGAAATCTTATACTCTTAAATGTACCTAATTGAATCGTTTTTTCCTCCAATTTAATCTTATGAAAAAAGATTTCTTTCTAATTAGTCCTTTCAAAAATATTGTTCATATATTTATATATCATTAAAGAGCCCCACAAATGACCTATGAAAATAATTTTTTCTTAAATGTGTCCCTAACTATGGATTATTTTTAAATAACCCTCTCATTACTATTTTATCATAAATATATTTTCTCTACTTTGCTCTTGCTAAACTAGTTTTATTTTGAATGAGTCTCTACGTACTTAAACATCTTTTTTTTTTCTTGCAGTACTCACAACTACTATTTTGTCATATGTATAATATACCTCTTATATAAATTTTTTTATATAATTTAAATGTTAAATTTGCTGGTTTCCAAAATGATTTCAGATGCAGAAGCGCAGTAACTCGGATAGGGTTTGAACAAAAATTTTCATAAACATTTTGATGAACGCTATAGATTACATTAATCTAATTAATTTAGAACAAGAATTATACACAGCGACTGATTAGGATGATAACTTGAATTCTTTGACTAACAATCTAATGCGCTGGTTCTCAGATCACCAAGAACCTTCCTCATCAATTCTTTGATTTTATGAAGAAGATGTGTGTGGGCATACCTAAAAATAGAAAAAACAGTTATCACTCAACTCACAATTAGTCTCCAACAAATATCAATACATTTAAGGTGTGGAACTAGGAATGAAAGAACGTTTCTTCTTTTTTTCTCTCGGAGTTACACGCCTATCACCTAGAGGTTACACACTAACTAATTGCATGTTACATGCCTACTCTGGAATGTTACACACCAACTATTGGGTGGGAGTTACACACCCATCAGCAGAATGTTACATGCTAACGAACTTCATGCTACATGCTTACGCTAAGCATGTTACATGCCTACTATTGATGACAAAACTAAAAAAATATTGTGTTGTCTAATTTTCTACTACCACCTATTTATCGAGATGTAGTAAGAGTCCTGGTAGAAGTCTAATTGTATCTCTAAAGATAAGGCTAAGTGTAACAACCTGAAGAATTAAACAGGTTTAATTATGCTAATTGTGATATATTAGTGTGCCTAATACTAATTTTATTAATTAATCATGTAATTAAAAATTTAATTTCTAGGTTATTTCCTACCAATTTAATTACTTTCAGCTTTAAGAATTTCACCCCAAAAGTTTTTGAAAATACACTAAATTTTAATATATTTTTTTCTTTTTCCTTTCTCTCTTTTCCTTTTCTCTCTCTTCCTTTTCTTTTCTTTCCTTTCCTTTCTTTTCTTTCTTCTCTCTCCCTATGAGCTCTCCTTGTAGACTCTCACCCTCTCCTTCTTTTTCTTCTCTTTCCTTTTCTTTCTTTCTCCCACCACCGGCTTTCTCTCCTCTTTCTCTTACTGTCACGCCCCCCAAACGGGGTGGGTGACGTGGAACTCGATTTGGGATTAATAAAGCAGATTCCCAACCGGGTCCCACTCTTAGCTGCATTAAAAATATAAATAAATGACATAATCCAGGAGCCTCTGACACACAGGGCTCCACCCCACAGGACATACAGTATCGTACATACATGCTCATGTAAATAATCAATTACAATAGACATCATCCACAGTCTAGTAAATCCAAATGTCATTTATTACAAATTCTTACATATTCCTTACACTTTATGTCAGAGGATGAACACAATCCTCACTTGATCGTTCCGTAGCACCACTCAGCTGCTCCCGCTGCCGTGCCCCGCTCCTAGAGTCTCCTGGGAGGGGTTTTAAACATTTGAAACATAAAACGTGAGCGAAAGGCCCAGTAGGATATAATCTGAAATATTTAAAATAAATGAGCGCATGAATAAATAATTGAATACATAAATAAAATAAGACATTCAGTCCCGACAGAACAGCCGGAACCTCACATCCTTTTTCTCAAAGGAAATATAACTGAAAATAACCATGTTACAGGCTTCAGCAAGTAATTAGCACAAATTACTTACCTAACCAAGTGCCTCACCTACCGGACCGGTTTCGGGTTCTGCCTCCGAGGATGCACTCTCCGCATCCTATCTAGGCTTACAGCAATAGACTCTATTACCAGTTCACAAGATCTCTTATCTTAAGAAATCATCCATTTAACATTATGAAATCGTTCATATGACCCCACGAACTACTCAAGCCGCGGGCCCCATGACTGGACAAGCTATGGATTCCAAGGA